>NW_024580666.1:10789327-10901984 GCF_017639235.1 Corvus kubaryi | reverse complement strand
CCTACCCGCTCCAGCGCTGCCCGCGTCCCACTCTCTGCGTTCCCCCCCTTCTCCCCCGCGCCCGGCCGGCCGCCCGCGCGCGGCTCCGCGCCTGCGCCGTGCCGAGAGGTCGGCGCTTCCCCTTCCGGCCGTGCCGCGGCTCTGTCAACATGGCAGCGGCGCCGGGCGGGCGGCCGCGCTGCCTCCTCTGGGCGGCAGGTGACGGGCGGGCGGCGCCGGCTCCGCCGGGCCGGGCCGGGCCGGGCTGCAGGGCAGAGTGGGGGAAAGCGGAGGGATTGGGACGCGGGCAGCGCTGGAGCGGGTAGGGCTGTGGGGAAGCGCTGGGGACGTGAGGGGCCAGGAGGGAAGGGAGTCTGTCAGCTGGTGTGGGTGAGCACCCCGGGTTGGTTCGGGCATCACTCACGGAACGCTCTTCCTTTGCCTCGCAGTGGTTGCGCATGTGGTGGCGTCAGGTGCGGGTTTTGTGGAAGATCTAGATGAGTCGTAAGTACCGGCGTGTCTTGCCTAATTGCCGAGATATTGTCTTCTTGTGGGGAACGTGACCCCAGACTTTGTGCGTAGTGTGCTTGTCAAGAAAGCTACACTGGAAAAGATTGTGGCTTTTTTATATCAGGAAGGACAGAAAGATTGTGTCCTGAATTATCACAGGGTATCCTCTGTTGGAAGGAACCCACAAGGATCGTTGAAGTCCAACTCCTGTCCCTGCACAGGACTCCCCAGGAGTCACGCCATGTCCCTGAGAGTGTTGTCCAAACACTTCTTGAGCTCTGTCAGGCTTGGTGCTGTGACCACTTCCCTGAGGAGCCTCTTCCAGCACCCAACCACCCTCTGGGTGAAAAACATTTTCCTGATATCCAACGTAAACATCACCAACACGGCTTCATGCTGTTCCCTTGGGTCATGTCACTGGCCACTAGAGAGGAGAGATCAGTGTCTGCCCCTCTGTTTCCTCTCTTGAGGAAGCTGTAGACTCCCATGAGGTCTGTCCTCAGTCTCACCTATTGAGGAGGTTCAGTTAATGAAGGAACAATTTATTTTTCAGCTTTTTTTAAAGCTGTTACTGTGGTGGTGTTGCCAGAAATGTTCTTGAGCTTCCTTGCTTGTCTTTCTTTTTGGTGGGGTAAATATATTGGTGTATTGGTGCCTGCCCCAAATAAAAGCTGCTTGCGTTTATCCAAGTTCTTTTTTCATTAGAGTTTGTGGCATGGCTGCCATGAGGGGTTGGGAGTACGAGTCTAAGTGCGTTCAGGCATGGCCAGAAACAGAAGAGAGGAAGAGGCCTGCAGGACTAGTTCATGGTTGCCTGAAGTGCCAGTAATACTCCAGTGTAAAAAAGGGCATTTACAACAGAATTAGTCCTGAGACTGTGCAGAAATTGAAATGGGTAGTCCTGCCATGAACTTGGTTGTGTAGTGTCACTGTTGGAGTACTGCTTTGCTGTAGCAGTTTGATAGCTACGTAGTTGCTATAGTTTCCCAAGAAAATGACCCCCAATGGTTGGGTTTTTGTTTTTTTTTTTGTCAGAGATACCAAGTGCTGCAAAGCAGCATGATTATTGGAATTGAAAGAGAAGATATGGAGCATATTAGCTGGTAGGGAAGGAGAAGGTAGCATTAGATGACTGCTTTAGGATAAATTTCAGCCATTTAAAGGTGATGTTTTCATGAGGGTTCAATCCACGATAAATTACATCAAAGAGCTAAACTGTCAGGAAACCACTCACGTTTTTAGAATATTGCTTGTTAATCATAAGATCAGATGAGGTGTAGTGGATTTATGGGTGAGGGGATGGGAACATACGGAAGAAGTTCTCAGGAGAGACACAGCAGCGCCTCTGGTGTTGTGAAAAAACAACTGAAGCATGGGAACTGTTTGGACTTGATTTTCAAAGCTTGTTTTTAAAACATGCTCATATTTTCAAGGACTGAAGATGCATTCACTTAGCCTATCTGTGCTCCTGCGTCATGTTCTCGTATAATGTTTCCACACGTGTGTGTAAATGTATTTGCTGCTTTGGAGTGAAGAGTCGTGGTTCTGTTGTGACATAACTTTTTAAAATAACTGATAAAAGAAAATCTCATTTTAGAACATTTGAATTTTTCAATTACAAAACTGTCCAGATGCTTGTATTTCCAGTGAAGAGTAAGAATTGATTAATTGTTCAGGGCAGGTTTTGTGGGTTTTTTTTTTTGGTTTTGGTTTGTTTTTTTTTTTTTTTTTTTGCTAATTGGCAAATGGTGAGAAAAGACACAAAAACAATTTAAATTTAATTGAAATTAAAATTTACTTTAAACAACTTAAATTTTAATTTAATTTTGCTCCAAACTGGGGAGCAGTGACTGCTGAAGTTTCAAGCTTTCCATTTTATAGATGCCTAAACATTATGGGTGTTCTGCTGTTGCTGTAAGCTTTGTGTTCTATTTGAATTTTAGTAGTTGTAAACCGTGCGGACTAGTGCAAGGCTCAGGTCCGTTTCCAAAGCTTACAGGATATGGGAAAACAAGCAGAGCTAACAGAGGTGCCCAGCTGGGCTGTGGGAGGGATGCACAAAATGGGCTGTGGTTCCTCTTGGCTTGTGCTGCTCTGATAGCAGATCTGCTGCCTCAGGTCAGCACTCAACTTGTGATGGGTGTGGACTTGTTCTACTGTGATAATGAAGCAGATAAGTAACCTGACTGAAAAAGGAAGTATTTTTCTATCTGTGGGCATGCACTGGTGGCTCAAACCATGATTAGAAGCGTTGGTGCAAGGGGAGGGAGAAGGGAAACAGCAAGGAATAGATGCAGCAGCTGGGTTGTTTTAAGGCCCTTGGAATTGTGGCCTTGGTGTTCAGTTTTGCTTTATGGTGGTTTCTTTTAACTGTTCATGATTAAGTGGGGTGCTTGGTTTAAGTGGAGGCTGAGAGAACATTTGATCATATAGTTGGGAAGATGTATGGGTTTGAGACAAATAATTTTGATTCAAGGATGTGCAACACTTACGTCGTCTTTCCACGAGTGTGATTGTGTCTCTGACAGCTGACAGAGGATTGCACAGGACAATTTAAAAAGAGACACTGAAATTTAGTGCTTGGAAAACATATTTATAGGGCCTAAAAACAGCACCTTCAGAAAATGCTTGACTGCTCATTTGTAGAGAGATTTCTCTTTTTCTTCAGCAGTGTGTTGAACTTTCTTAATATATATTGTCTAGTAATTTAATCACTGATGTTAGCAAAACTAGAGTGAGTTTCGATAGTTGGGGTTTTGTTTCAGTTCAGATTTTACTTTCTGTGGAAGTTCATTAAATAGGTGCTTGTAAATGAGAAGTACGGTGAAATTTATGTTATAAAAACTACGGTATTTTTTTATACAATCTTAGGTCAAAGTTATTAAACTCTGTTGGAAAGCTCAGCCTCCAGGTGTTTTATTCTTTCCCTTTTTTCTTTCTGTCTGTTGGCAAGGTTGCAGTCTACCTTTCTCAGTACTTTAATGCTCTTTGCAATTTGCTGTAACAATTTTGCTGTGGCAGAGGAAGGAGAACATTTAATTGTAGATTCTTCTTATACAAAGGAAAAGTGATATTCTAAATTGAAGCACAGCCCAGGAGCTTATGATTCAGTAACTGCTTTCTACCTCTTGCATCATAACCAATTATTTGGCATTGTAATTGGAAGTTAGCTGTAGCTCTGTTAGAATTCTCAAGAGATGCTGGACTCTCACTGGTTCTTTCATTAGCTCTACAGTGCTTAGGGTGGTAAAGTAAGTTTTTAGTGAGGTTGTCAACTAAGAAATTTTGTGACTTAAAAATGATGCTTTCCTTTAGCAGTTCCATATTAGTCTCTGCAAATACCTTTCCTGCTGCTGTACAGGCATTGCAGCCTTGGTATGCCATCAATAAAGTAGGCTGGAATTTACCAGTGAAATGCTGCAATTCTAAGTTTCAAATACTCAACACTGTAATTAGGTGTATTCATGATTTCTGAATTATTTCTTTCAAACAGTAAGCCAGTGTCAGCAATAGTATTTCTTCAAGACCATTATGGACTATTACAGATTCAACTTTAAGTAAAATATAATAAATTCTGCCTACTGCTTATGAGCCATTTATGCAGCCATAATGATGAGTTGGGCTATAACTTCTATTAATTGGATCTTAGAGTGTAGATCTACACTTACTGCATAATTATATGTAAATATTCATCTCCTTTTGCAATAAGAATGGTGGAATAAAGAGTGTTTTATCATGTATGTTATTGTGTGTGACTTTAGTGCCAGTCCTAGTCACTTTTATGAAGCCTGTCTTTTACAAAAATAAACTTTAGGTTAAAATTCTAGCTAATTTCATTCTCTACATAGGACTAGTTAACTAATGCAGTAATTCATATGATCTTGTAGTGACAACAGTGAAAAGTGTAAGCAGCATTTTGGGAGGTACCAAAGAACTTTGATTTATCAAGCTTAGTTTTGTGTTAGAGGTTTTAGAATTTAGTGACAGATTTACAGTTAACAAAACCAGTCAGTTAATTTAAATGCCATTTGTCTAGCATTAAGAAAATTCAGTAGTACCTGTGTATCTCTGGCTTTTATCAATAACTTGATCATTTTTATTCCATGAAGTTGGTTTCTTGGTTGTGTGCAACTTCAATTAAACTATAAACTGATGCACCTATAGTAGAATGTTAAAGGAGATTGAACTAAGATTGCTTCACATGTTAATATTAAAGATAGTTTATTTAGTTTGCATTTAGTAAAACTAAGATTAACAGTTTAAACCAATGCTCTAAGAGTCTGTATTAGTTGGTATATAAAAATACAACAACAAATTTATTTAATATAACTAAGACAACTGCAAAATACTTCTTCCCCTTGGGTTCCACATGCTAATCAAATATCTTCTGTGTGTTTTGGTGTGTATTCTTATTTCTTGTTGTTTTTCTGTTTTGTTGGGGTTTTTTTGTCTCAGGAAGTAGTTATTGAAACATAATTGGCACAGCTGTGTGTGTAGTATCATGTACGGGGGCAATCTTAATACTCAAAAATAACCATCTCCTCCATTTCCCCACCCTCAAAGAAAGAAAGAAAACAGAAATCTTGTATCTGTAGTTTTATGTTAACCTTCTTGTAGACTTTGCCTGTTTCACACATGCACTTCACTGTTTTATTTTCAGATATATAATTCGTTGATTTCATTTTTTCTCCTTTCTAGGTTTAAAGAAAACCGTAAAGATGATATTTGGCTTGTAGATGTGAGTATATAAGAAAAAAGGGAAGATCTGCTGGTGGAAATCAAAAGACAGAATGCACAGTGCTAAACCCTGTAGTCAGGCTGTGCTTCATTGTTTGGAAAGTTGTTTGTACAGGATGGAGAAAAACTTCATGGCAGTAATTCTGACTGCCGTGATAGAAAAGCAATCCGTCTGTTCAGGGTAAATGAGGAATAGGCTGAATAGACTGCTGAATAGGCTTCAATCTATATGTTGCAGACCTTAAAAGAGGAAAGCAGATTACCAAACACACTTAGGAGGTGATAAAGTCTGTTCAGAATTTTTATTATTCCTTTCACTAATTATAACAGGTGATTTGTGTTCTAGACTTCTATTAGCACTGAAAGATCAAATATATGAGAGCCCTCTTTTACTTTTCTAAATTGTTTAGAAAGATTCAGTGCCTGTTATTTCAGGGACAAAGAGTTACTAAAAAGATTGAGCTTGTTTGTGGATGAGGTAACATTCCTTTCCTCACCCAAATATTTACTGTAATTCTAAAATTGTATTACCCAGATTTGTGATTTTTGAGTGGGAGCAAGTATATGTGCTAATTCGGCGTTATCAGCAGTGTATAGCAAAACAAAATTCAGCTTTTTCAAATTGTAACCTTGTTATACCAAAACATTGATATTTTCGGCCTGTTGGCAAATTCATATTCCTGGATAGATTGCTTATATGATCCTTTAACTTTCAAAAAAAACCCACACAGTCTATTCCTAAGTAAGAAATTATATAATAGCAATTTAATGTATTATTTTCAAACTTGTGCCTTCATATTAAAAGTAGGACTAAATCATAAATTGCTTGTCATGCCAACCTTGTAACTAACTTGAAATTTATTTAAGACATAAGGGGTACCGTGACTAGAAAATAAGTCTTGCTAATGATTTGAGGGTTAATTGTAGAATCAATTTCTACTATTTTTTTTTTAATGAAATGTAATTGCTTCTCAGTTTTATGCACCTTGGTGTGGCCACTGCAAGAAACTAGAGCCTGTGTGGAATGAAGTGGGCATAGAAATGAGAAACATGGGTTCTCCAGTAAAAGTTGGGAAGATGGATGCAACTTCCTTTTCTAGTAAGTATGGTTTATTTTGGGGTAATTTCATCACAACCTTTGTTTTGAAACTTTTTTTTTTTCTTGAAATTGTTCTTCTGTGTCATAGCACAAATATGTAGTCATTGTAGAAAAATTTCCTGACTATTTTTCTTTCTAAAGGTGACAACATGATGTAGTATGTGTTTTTTTATCACGTTTGTTTCTGCTTGAGTAGGGAAGGTAAAAGCTTTTCAAAGATGTGCTTTTGATATGCCTCTTAAAGTACTGTTATATAAGTATTTTTATGTGGTGTGTCTCTTGAGAGCATCCAGTTTTAGGTTCCTTGTATTACTGCTGCAGGAGTGCCTGTGTTCTTGGCTCTTACTCATTTCAGGTAATTGGTCCTGAAGCTGTTACACAAAGCCTGCTGAAATCACTGAATTCATTACATCAGTAATCACTGTTCAGCCAATTTCTTCCCATGTTTCTCTGTAAATGTCTTCTCAAAGAACCAAATTCAGCTCTTTCAATGCTTTTTGGTTTTTGCTGGGGCCTTTCATATATCAACCTTTTCGGAGAAAACCCTAAAGCTTTGGTGTTTAGAGAAGTAGTTTGAGTGGATGTGAGAGGATTGTTGAATGCTTAACTACTTTCCTTGTGTTTGTGTGCTTGTTTATTGTCAATTCATTTAAATCTGTGTTGAACTAAGAGGATATTTAAAAGGGAAGGTATAGGGAGGAGTGGGCCCAAGTGAGATCTATATGAAATAAAATTTTGTAAATACATGTAGTGTTTTTAGTTAATATCCATTAAATCTGATTATTGAAGTTTGTTGTATTTGCCTAAAATGTTATACAGAATATTTTTTTCAGTGGTATTCTAGTTTTTCCTGTGCTTAGATATAGGAGAGTTTGGTCTTTTGAGATTAAAGTGATTTTGTCTCAAAGACCAATTTATTATATGTATCTTTATCTATAAAACCAAATTAGTATGACTTCGTGTTTCATCTTAAAGATACTTATCTTCTATAGAAAAATAAGTCTGGAGAATTAGAAGTCTCAAGGTCATGCAACCAGGTAACTTCAAAACTGGGAATAGGTTTCATGGTTCTCTAACTTTCCAGTCATGTATATAAAATTCTAAATCATATAAATTGTATCAGCTTTTACCCTGAAATATTTGCATCTGTCATCCTGTTACTAAAATCTTGTATTTTATACCTAGAACAGAATTGGTGCTAAGGTTTTGTTATATAATTGATTTTTACTTTTATAAAAATTACTAAAAGCTGCAAGGGTTCCTTTGTGTCTTGGAAAAGTTTTCCTTCTCAGATTTGCAACCAGCTTTATAGTGTCTGATAAATCTTTTGAAATAGTTTTATGCTTTCATTTTGAAAGTGGAAATTTCACATCTGGATATGAAAAGCTCAGGTCAACTGTGCTTTAATATCTTTGCAATCTAATGATCTCTGAAATCTAAAGTAATTTAGTCTTGAAAATATCAGAAGGAAATGCATCTGTAGCATATACTTGCCACTAGGAAGGAACATGAGTGGTTTGCTCCTCGTAGTTTGTAATATACTACAATATAATACTATTTGTAATATACTAAAATATAATAGGAATATGAAGTAGTGTGAAAGATCTGAACTTAGGGGAAGCTTGTTGTCAGAGAGCTGAGATCACAGGTGAACGTACAAATCATCCAGAAGATGTTGCCTGTGGTAGCTCTGTGGAATGAGGATACAGCACTTACATCAACAGAGCAGTCACCTGCTGTGGTATTAGTTGAATTTTCAGGGGGTTTAGCCTCAGGAGTCCACTGTGTGTGAGCAAAGTAGAAATACATCACACCTGGGGCTGGAACAATTGCTGCTGTTTTCTTCATATCAAGACGTGGAGGTGGTGATGTAAATACGTCACTTCCATGAAGTTGAGGGGATTAACCATCTGTTTGACAGCTCTTGTGATTGAATGTTCTAGTACACATTTTAATGCATCGTAGTTCCATGTAGTAGAGCTGTGAGAGAAAAGGATCAGAATCAAATTAATCCTTGTATGTGTTTCTTAGAGCAGTCGTCTTTGATTAGATGCCTGTAGGTGAGCTGCTAGTTTTATTTGTAGTGCTGTGCAATAAGGTACTGATCCAGGTGAACAACCTTAGGGTCACAATTTCTGAACTCTTACTGAGAGCTTTGCACTCAAGACCTGCAACATCTGCTTGCTGTGGCATGTGGCTGGTAGCTTCCGAATGGTTTTGTAAAAAGTGTTGACTCTAGGTGCTTTTTGAGAGCAGGGATTGTTATTCAACAGGGAATTGCACGAGTATTGCCAGAATTTTAGACTTAATCCTTTTTTGAGACTATGTAGTTTAACTTATGGGAAACACTGAATTTGCTGGAAATTGTAGTTTCAGGTGGCAGTTACTATGTTCACAAGTGGAAGGGTGGTTGCAAGTTGTACTCCTCCCATTGATGGGAGCAAGATAGAAGGTTTTAAACAAATCTGAGGTGGGGGAAAAAGTTCGGCAGTTGTCCTACTTTTCACCACTTTAGTAAGCAGCAGGCAAGTACCTACTTAGAAAGTGCCTCCTTCTGGTAAGGTTCATGACAGTAGACATTTACTTGTGTGGAATATGATTTAAAAGCTTTTTTGTAACAACTGCAGTATGATACTGCGCTTCTTGTTAGCCATTACTGTAGCACGAGTAGATAATTGTCTTCTATGTTTCTTTCAAGCATAGTATTTACAGCTCTACATCCTTGATGCTTAATTCTTGCATCTTATATTTTCAGTCAATTGTATGTGCGTATTCAATGCATGCTACATTTTAGTGAAAGCAGACCAAGCATGTCTGTCCAGAGGATTCTCATGACATTTGAGTTGTAGCACATGAATTGGGTGCCTATCCTGGGACCCTGCAGCACCTCTGAAAGAAGTCCAAAATTTAGTGATGTAGCTTAATAACAGCAAGCTTTTCCTTGAAAGCAAGTAGAATAATTCATATTGAGCTAAGTGGTATTTTTTTCATTTGTTTATGTGGCTTGAATAGTAAACCATGTTTAAAGATTAAGGTAGGAGAGAAAAAGAGTCTTAGTTCACTTTGGCATTAATGCATTTCTTTCAGGTATTGCATCCGAATTTGGAGTGCGAGGCTATCCAACAATTAAGCTGTAAGTTAATTCTTCCTATGGAATTTCTATCAATGATTTCATGACAAAAAATTAAAAGTAGCCCTGTCCATTTAAAAATCTCAAACCTCTGTAATGTACAGTCCAGTACAATGTCAAGTTAAATAAAGACTCAATAATTTTGAGTGCTTTTTACTGTGGACATACTGGGGTTTTTAGCAGGTTATTGTTTAAGCAAACAGTATTCATAATAGATGATAATAAATCTCGTCAAGTTAGTTTTCTCAAAGCAGCAGAGATGTTCAGCTTGAAATATTTAAGGATGAAAAATTTTATTGGCAAATAGAGGCATTGAAAATTTGGTTTACTTTCTTTCCTCTGAATTTCTTAAACCTATGTGGATTCAAAGAAAGCTATTAGAATTAGTGAAACTTACTTGAATATTTTGATAATGCCTGCTACGTCCTCTTGTCAGCAGAGTACCATAAGCTGACCAGCACTTCACTGAAGCTTCATACATAAATTTGGAAGGTTTTGCAGATTATTTGATACATTTCAATTATAAAAAAGCATTAAAGAAGTTTATATGCTTTCCTTTTACCAGGAGTAATCCCTGAGTAGTTTAAATGTTGAGTGTCTCAGGTTTGGTTTGAGTGTGGGGTGTTTTACTGTTTTGGGGGGCTTTTTAATATGTCATAAACAAGTGTTCTAAATGATCTGTGTGTTTATAAAGTAATTGACTGCTGTGCACTAGAAAAAAATAATTTCAAAAAAAATGTATTTCAACAAGTCCGTAAATCAGATACTGTGTAAATAAGCTTCTATTCCATAATTGCATTGTATTGTATTATTGAGTTTTATATTTTGCTGACCATTTCTTTTGCTTATCACTTGCTAAAAGGTGACTGTAGTAAACATCTGAAGGTTGAGAAATTTTACATGTGCAAATGTAGTTTAGATGATTGCTATTCTGTTCTTTTTTTTGTCTTTCCTATTTATCTAGCTTGAAAGGTGACTTGGCATACAACTACAGAGGACCTAGAACCAAAGATGATATAATTGAATTTGCTAATAGAGTGGCAGGGTAAGTATACTCTTTTCTGAGACTTGTTCTGGTGACTTAAAACTTAGGTAGGATTTTGAGGTGGGCCAAGAGTTATTTAAAAAGAGCAAGATACTGAAGTTAAAAACTGTATGTACTATGTGTGTTGCTGCATTGGAGACTGGTGCTGAGTTAAGATTATTTATTTCTAAGACCACATTTCCTAACTGCTGTGCTTACATTCAGAATTTTCTCTCTCAGATGATTGCAACCTTACTGTGGCCTTCCACTATATAAAGACATCTTGTAAGAAAGACAGAGACTTTTTATCAAGGTCTATGCTGACAGGATAAGGGGCAATGGTTTTAAACAGAAAGAGCATGGATTTAGAATAAATATTAGGAATAAATTCTTTACTGCAAGGGTGGTAAGACACTGGAACAGGTTGTTCAGAGAAATTATGGATGCTCCATTTCTGGAAGTGTTCAAGGCCAGTTTGGGTGGGGCTTTGAGGAGCCTGGTCTGGTGAAAGATATCCCTGCTCACGGTGGCGGGGTTAGACCAGATGATCTTTAAGGTCCCTTCCAGTCTAGCCCAGTCTGTGATTCTGTGTCCAGTAGAAGGCATGCATGTTTAAATCATAGCAGCATTTTGTAGTAAGATTTGAATTTCAAATTTAAGTGTGCTATTTGAGGAACATTATTGGGGGGGGAGAGGAGAACGTTCTTTTTTCTTTTACCTTTTCATGTAAAATAGAATAATAACTTGAAACATTAAAATAATTTGCATTTTGAAATATAATTTTCTGAAAAACACAAAAAACTTTATGACATTTTCTTGTGAATTTTTATTTGTTTGGGTTTTACAGGTTGCACAAACTGAGATTTTTCTTGGTCTTTTTTTTCCTTTCCAGACCTCTTATCAGGCCACTTCCTAGCCAGCAAATGTTTGAGCACGTGCAAAAGAGACATCGTGTACTTTTTGTGTATGTTGGTGGTGAATCTCCTTTAAAGGTTTGAAGCTTGATTAAATAAAGTTACTTCTTTTGGCTATTTAGGGAGTAATTGTAAAAATCTTTTCAAAGACTGAAGTGCATGCGTGTAACAAATTCTTAGGGTTTTTTATGTTTATCAAGGTGCTTTTACAATTTTATTCCATAACTATATTTTCTAACTGCTCTTTGAAGGTAAGGTATGTCACAAAGCTTTTGTTTGACACCTACTAAAATTCGGAAATTAAAAAAACATTGTTTGTATTTTTTCAGGAAAAATACATTGAGGTTGCTTCAGAACTAATAGTTTATACATACTTTTTTTCTGCCTCAGAAGATGTGCTGCCTGAGGTAAGCTGTTACCATTCCATCCCAGAAATGGCATTTTTCTCCTCATCTATGTGATTTTGCTGTTTTGATGGCACAGAGATGTCTTCTTACAGTATGTTTGGCTTTGATAGGTTTCTAAGTGATTACATTGAAACGTGTCATTTTTGAGTCTATATGGGGAAAGAATACAACCCAAAATTCAGTCTGTCATTGCTTTGTTTTGGCCAAATTACTTCTTCAGTCATATTAATAAAATTAATCAGAAGATGTGCAGAACTCAACATGAGCCACACAACCTGCTCAAGAAAGTAGATACTTGGATTTTTAGCCAATGCAGAAGAACTCTTGTTGCTCCCAGCAGTCCTTTCACCAAATACTTTTAGAGCTAATTAGGGGGTCTGTAGCATGGATTACTACCCTAGTAATCAGAAGTAAGTGAAGAGGTAAGTTATTTTCATCTTGTACAATACAGCTGGTGAAAACATTAGTCTGTCTGGGGATCAGCCAACCCAGTCCACTGGCTGCAGAATTCTCATGTGGCTCTTTGGAGGATTCTGTAACAAGGAAATTATTTACAGTTCGTCACAAGGGTAGGAAAAAATTGATACTCCTGTAGTTAGTCTAACCATTGCTGCTTACTCGTAGCAAAATTAAGAGGCTTTCATTTATAGTTATCTCCAAGTGGGACCTAAGTCTGCCCCATGCCTACTAACATGTGACTTTAAAACTAGTTGGTGATTAATGGGGTGAGAACTACCATAATTTGGTCTATTGTTTTGGGTTTTGGTTTTTTTTTTTTTTTAGACAGCTGCATTTTACACCACCATAAGTAGAACTGGCCTCATTATAAATAGTGTATTGTTAGTTCTCCAGAAGCCTTGTATCAAAAGCCACCTTAATTTAAATATTGCTATTTGCACTTCAGCTCCAGCTGAGCAAGAAAAGTACTGTTCAGTTGTGCAGTGGAAAGAGTGTAAAAAAACCTGGAAGTCTTTGAGGTTCTGTGATGACACTGATGTAAGCAGTGACCTTTTTTTTCCCACAGAAGGTAATTTCCCACTAGCGTCGTTTAAGCTGAAGTAGTGATGGTATGCAGTATTCTATGGAGAGAAGAAAAAATGTTAAGAAATTTCTGGTTACTAGCTGTAATGAGGTTTTGCATTGCAGTGTTCATGGTTAGGCTTTGTTTCATTGCCTTAGGTGTTGTTCCGAGCTTTAGGGATCTGTTGCAGACTTTAAGCTGTACACGGATTGATTTGTCCTTCAAAGATGTTAAATTATGTTTTGGGCAAATAAGAGAACAAAGCATCATCTGGGACTACCCTCTTGCTTATTCATATCAGCTATTATACTATAAATTTCTGCTTTTACATTAATTTCCAAGAGAGTTAATGCAGAATGATGACAGAAGGCATGTCATTTGGAAATGATGCTGTTCTTACCTTTCCAAAACATATCAGTAAATCAGACAATTCAGATGATGTAATCAAAACTAAGGTTAAGATGCAGTTCTTTCTTAATCACAAATGCTGTTAAAATTTTAACTTGGAATGCTGGCAAGCAGTAAGAAGTAGATGCAGGATTTTTTCTATGGCAGTTCACTAAAAATATGAGCTGACTAAAATTATTTTGAGTTCCAAGGAGAAAGTTTCTACAGCTCTTTTTTTAGTATGTTGCTGACCATCTCAAGTATCATGTTTAGCGTTGTAATACAGGCTTTTGTTGTTTGTCTAAATTAGGTCTGTTTTCAGCCTGGTGGGCTGAAGCTGTTTCTTTATATTCCCATCAGTCTGAAGCACAGAAATAACCCAGATTTAGTGGGACATGGTACCAGTGGTACTATTTTACTCTGCAAAATTGACTGTCCATCTAGTAGAAGTAGCAGTATGACAGGTATGCTGACAACAGCACAAATTGGGAACTGAGAGCATGATTGATAAAACCCTCAGGTTAAAATTTCCTACCTAAAGTTCATGTCCAATCCATAAACTATTCTTCATGCTACTGCAGATAGCGGTACAAATCCTGTTTCTTTTATATTTTGCAAGATTTACCTCTCAAAACTGTATTTATGTTGTGTTACTTTTAATATACAGAAGCTGGTAAATTTATCTTAGTAAATGTAGGCAGAAAGTATTTAGGTGTCCTTAAGAGATTTTCCCCATGAACTACATTTACATGTTTTCAGATGTCTTTGTTTGTTTAAAAATATTTTAATCTTCCATGGATTAATTGAAACCTGACTCTTTCAGTATGTGACATTGCCTGAATTGCCTGCTGTTATGGTCTTCAAAGATGGAACTTACTTTGTTTATGATGGTAAGTAAAAGTGGATGTTATCTTAAGAGCAAGATATTTAAAGCATATATGGAAAAACTGGAGGAGTTGAGGTTTTTTGAAGGGTATGTTGGGGAGCTGGGAAATTCCCCAGTTTTACAATAAATAGCGGCTTCTTCATGAGGGAAAAGAGAAAAAAATTACTAGTTCTTGCACAACAAAATGCAAGGAATTTGGTTCAGCAGTACAGAAGTAGAAATGATGATGTTCACTTTGTGTTTTCAGTAAGATGTAGCCTCCAATATTACTGTTTTGCCACCATTAATGTACTTAGAAAAGTTCCTTCTTCCCTCACTGTACAAATGCACCATATACCTAGACTGCTTCATCTGGCTTGTTCAGGGTGTAGGCTGTAGAATGGCCGCCTGAAGCTAGTAGTGTTTTTTATCACTGCTGTTTCTGCAGAGTATATACGCAGTACATAATGCCAGTAGACCTGCCATTTCTGTAAAAGGTGTATCTCTGCATTTGTGCATATCCAGATATAAGTATTACATTGTACTCAGACTGTACCATAAGGCTCCTGCATGTTAGAAGCAGCTACGGACACACACAGTTACATTGCGCAGCCTGGGCTTTATAAGCACACCACTTACTTGCAAAAACAACTGCTCTTGATTTAGATCATTTTAAATGCAAGTTTTCACTTTAAGTTGAAAACATACCACTCAGAAAATTATTCTGAAGGTTTAATTTCTGAGTATAAGTAGTACCACAGCAAAATACTCCAGGGTGGCCACCAAGGATATTCTTTGTGACCTCGTAGAATG
Organism: Corvus kubaryi; assembly: GCF_017639235.1. Lineage (NCBI taxonomy): Eukaryota > Metazoa > Chordata > Aves > Passeriformes > Corvidae > Corvus > Corvus kubaryi. Next base: position 10,887,098 of record NW_024580666.1, on the reverse strand, counting down.
GATGTACTTGTCTTCCTCTTCAGTTTGTTGCCTCCAGATAAAACTTCACTCTACAGCCTCCTTGATTTGCATTTAATTTTTTTGATCTCTTTTAGCAATTCTGGAGAAGGAAGGGTTGTCAGAGAAACACTTACTTTGCTGTGTGGCCTGCTTGCTTTTCAAGCACCTTTTAAAACAAATGCAAAAGCCATAGTCAGGCTTTTAATTTACTTTGTAAAAGTTCTACTTTTTCGTAATGTACCAAAACCATTAATGTAAGTCAAACAAATAAAGGAAAACGCAGTTTAAGAGTCTGCATAAGGTTTTATGTGCAACTATTATGACTGGGCAGAAATTTGAAGAGCTCACTCTGAGGAAAACCTTCTAGCAAAATGCACTTCAGTGGTCTGACCTTGTCTGGCGTTTTGGTTTGGGTTTTTTTCTTCTCCATAGTAGGGGAAATGGATGCAGATCTAAGGGATGCATTACGCTTGGAAGTGCTTGCTACTATCTTGTGGCAGATAATTGTTAGCCTGAAATTATTGATACTTCTGTCTATACAATAGGATTTAAGATAAATTATTTATTTTGCATTTATTTCCATAAAATGCAACATATATCTCTATACATTTTTCTTTTTTACTTGTGATTTAGATCTAACTGATGGTATGTATTAGAATTTAATTCTTAATAGGTTAAAACATCTAGCATCTGAAACTAGCCTTCAGTATAACTGTCAGTCATGCATCGTTACTTGTTCTTTTACATTCACAATCCTGTTTAATCCATCTGCGTTTTCTTGATCTTCCTTTTTCACTTAAGGACTCTCACAAATATTGCTTTCTGTATTAATATATCTCTACTTTGTTTGAAACATGACGACTTAAGCGCACACACACCTTTTAAAACAGTCTTTGAAACTGTTCCTTTCTGCACTGGGTCACAGTTAGCTTCTAGTATAGTATATGTAGCATGATTTGGGAAAAGAAAGATTATTAAATCAACTTTTCATGCTTTTCTATCATACACTTTTTGTTCAATAGTTGAAAATAGCTTTAGAAGTTTTAAAACTTGAGAGAAATGCCCAGAAATGTGTGATAATTTTTCTAAAGAATAAAAGGAAAAAAGGAGGGAAAATAGTGGTTGCCTCAGTAGTACTGAAATAGTAAATCTGATGGCTCACCTCTAAAAAAAATTTAATCTTTCTTTCCTCCCACCCCACCCCAGAATATGAAGATGGTGATTTGTCATCCTGGATAAATAGAGAAAGATTTCAAGGTTACCTTCATGTAGATGGCTTTACACTGTATGAACTTGGAGATACAGGTGAGATGATGCTACTACTAAACTCTTTGACATTGTGTACTAAAGAGTAAGATAAATCAAAAGAGTACTAAGACCATGTTTTTAAACTTTAGAAATTAATCACTATTAGGTTAGAGCTGATAGTGGCAGTCTTTTGCTGATGTTGGACAGTCCTGTGACTAGAGGTTTCGTCCACAGCCTACACTAGTCCTTTTCTCACAACATAAAAGTTTGTGTGTCTAATCCTGTAGTAGTCACAAAGAATAGTAGGACTTTTAATTTAAGAGCACCTTAGGTTTTGCATAAGTTGCATATTAGCTCTTGGAATACATGCAGGGAATTTTAAAACTAGATTTAGAAATATTAAATATAGATTTTTCAGATATCCTACATCTAGTGGATTTAGATATCTTTGAAATAGATGTGACAAGGAAGGGAGAGGAGCATGTACTGAAGTGGACTTTTCCCAGAAAACTTCAGCTTTTCTTCAGCAAAAGTTCTGCAGGCCAAATGAAAATTTTGCAGCCAGGCAACCTCTGGAAAAGACAAATGACTTGTACTGCTCTTAAGGTATACACACTTGGAGGTATCAGAAAAAATACTGTAAGTGTTGATTTTTCCAGGCCAGGGCATCTTATCATCTATATTCCATTTCAAAATACTTACATTCAGTCAATATTGTGTTTTTTCAGGTTTTAAAGAATATGAAACATCTGTGTTCTTACATGTTTGTAAAGCTATTATTGTTACACCTACATTTTAAATGGTTATTTACAGAAATGCTATTGCAAGTTGTTCAAATGTTGCATATTTCTTCCTGTTACATTTTTGACTTAACAATTCCTCAAATTACAAAAAAAATTATTTTGACTTTATTAATACATTGGAGAAGCCATCATTTACTTTAGAGAACTTTATGTATTAATACATAGTACCTGGAATTTATTTACATCATCTTTTGCAGTCTAAAAGGTAATTAGTTGTCTCCTGGTGTATTTATTAGATAGTGTCTTAGGTTGGAAAGAAATGGGGGAAAAGTGGAATTGAGGTATGGAAGAAGTGGGATGGGGAGAAACTACTGCTATTTCACAAGGAAGCCTGGGAACAAGTCATAGTTCTTGCCCTTAAAACTCTTCAGTATTACTCGAAGAAGAGTGACTTCCTATTTTTGAAGGGAAAGATTCCTGTAGCATGGTGATAGGTAGGAACTGAGCAATTGGTTGGCTTGGTGGGGAGGGTTTTGAGTAAATTGTGGCACCTGGAGAGAAGTGACAAATCGGCCATCTGGAGCCTTGGGTTAATCTGTCTGACGACTGCACTGTTAACAGATCTGCTTTCCTAACTTCAGGTGCTTGATCTGGAGAAACTTTGGCCAGCTTTTTAAACATACTGTTATCTGATTGACCATAGGACTCCTTGGGTTTGGTTTTTCTTTGGTTTTTTTTTCTTTTAATCAGAAAAACTTCACAAAGTAAATCCTGAAAAGATCAGTATATTATGGTGTTGACCTTTAAGCTCCTCTGACAGAGGGCTATGAACTAAATTGTGTTTCTGATGTCATGAATTCTGGGCTCTACCAGTAAATTTTCCAATTTTTTTTTCCATAATGCTCACAACTGTGTGAAAAATAGTCGTTACTAAATCGGTACAATAGTGATTTAATCACTTAGAGTCAGTAATTTGCTGCTATATAATAAAGGTCTCCATAGCCTTATATATAGGTATATGCAAATATGCAGCTTGAGTAGGAAATTAATTTTTATCTGCATTTTCTCCCTTTTAACTTCTTTCTATAGATAGGCTTTTCATAGGATACTAGTGGTGTGGCATTAAGCCCCATCTTAATTTATTTTCAGTAGCTTTGAGAAAAGCACAGCATGGTCAGCTCGAAGAGGCTCTTTGGCTCTGAGGCTGGTTTATACATAAGAACTAATTCCTCTCGCTGGAGAGTACCTGATCTTCTAAGTTGACATATTTCCCATCGGACAATGTGTGTTTCTTTTTAAATGGTTTCAAGAATTTTATTCCTTATTTTAGGAAAACTTGTGGCTATTGCAGTCATTGATGATAAAAACTCTTCAGTGGAACATACCAGGTACAGAATTGAGTATTGGTGGCACTATGGGAGAAATGTGCTGATATGACATAGGGAAGTTTGGAAGTTTCTTAAATATTAAGAAATATAGGTTAAATCAGTGGGTTTAACTTGCAAAGGTTCTTTAATTTCTGACTTAATGTACTAACTTTACTTAATTTATGGCTTGGTTGAAGCACACATGACTTCACTGAGATGGTGGGAGTTCCTGTATCACTCTTCTGCCACTTGCTAATGAGATTACATGAGCAAATGGTGATCTCATAGCTTTTAAAACCTATTGTGTCACCTCTTAAACATAGACAAAAGTGCTGGAGTTCAGATGACTTCGAGATGAACTCAGTGAGTTTAAACAAATGACTGTACTTCAGTTCACTCACGTTGAAAATTAGGTTAGCAGTGCTTATGTATTAGTTGTCTGTGGAACTTTAAAGAAAGGATATTTTCGCTGGGGTTGGAGTTTGCTGATGAGACTGAGAGGAACAAGACCTTCCCTTGTCCCTTTCTGATTGCATACACAGACAAAAAAATACTGTTCAAGTACTGTGGATGCTATTTTCAACCTTTAGGAACTAAGCAAGATGTGCAAGGTGGTTTTTGTTAGTCCTTTTTGCTGATGAGGTACAAATTGCTGCTTACTGGTGAAATCTCAAGGTTTATTGTTTGTATTTAGAAAGAGTTTATCCTGGATTATCATTGCCAATTTTTTTCCTTCTAGACTAAAGTCTATTATTCAGGAAGTCGCCAGAGATTATCGGGATCACTTTCACAGGTAGGCATACATGGTACTCTGATGTCTTAATTCAACTTCTGCATGAATCTTTCTAAGATACCAGTCACTTTTTTTCTCTATGTGAAAAATGTTACAGTGCCTGCTTTTATATTTGTATACTGATACTTAATAGGACCATTTCATGAGCTGTGTTTCATCATGCTGTGTTCTAGATCATCACTTTTTTTGAATTACATTGCTGAGTGTGTGCTCTCATTTTCAGTTATAGGAAAAATATTTAAGGGAGAATTCTTGCTGAAACCCACTATTGTGATTTCTTTTTCATCATTTCATTTTTAACTGCTTCTCATACAGGGATTTTCAGTTTGGCCATATGGACGGAAATGATTACATTAATAGTTTGCTAATGGAGTAAGTAAATTCTTTTTTGAATATTCTTTTCTTCTATTTGTTGCCAAGTGTAGTTACTTGAAGATAATCTTACAAAAAGTTCTTGGCTTTCACAGCTTAAAAAAAAAAATCTCTGTTGTCAGAATTCAGCCTGTAACATAGTATCAGTTTTTTGTTAAACTGTATAAATGTATAATTTAATGGTAGACGTTTGGTTTACTGATAATGCTGATGGACAAAGCTTATCTTTTAGGTCTACTTTGTTAAATTAATAACTGTTAGAATTGTGAGCTTTCATTCTTAATGTATTTTTAAGACCTAGAGAAGCATAGAATACATGGAAGATGCTGTCTACACTTGATATGTACATGGTTCATTTTGAAATTTATAGGTGGTTTAACAAGATGCTTGACAGTTGCCCTTACTTTGATCCTTTTCTAAAAAATGCATAATTAGAGAGTTGAGTTGCTTGGCATTTGTAGTTAACTACGTGTTCTCCTCTGGCCTTTGGAGTTCTGAAAGAAAGGAAAATCAGAAGTCAGTATGCTAATTCTGTAAGTTTTCCAAATCCCTTTCTCAGGGATCAAACCATTAATTAAGCATGTGTTCATGCCCCTAAAGATCCTAGGAGCTTCATGTGGACCCAGAAGCACAAGGTCTGTATTTTTGTAGAATGTCTGCAGATTAACACCTGAATGCAATTAATTTAAAAACAACTGTCTCTCAATTAAAATTGTGTGATTTCATTGAGCTAGTGCTTTATAATTGCCAAAAATAAGACCTCCCTCACTTCCTTGATTGCTTCTCCTGTGCAGGCTCTTATGTCTGTCTGCTGAGCTGTTTCATCCTGTTTATCTGGCAGAGAAGAGTTTGTTTTTTTGTCTGGGCGAGTAGGAAATTTATTTTGCTGATTCAACAATGAATTCCCTTCTACTCTGTTGAGCACCAGCACTGATGTGCAAAGAAGTAGGGAAGGGAGATGAGATGCCTGGGAGGAAGGAAATGAAGGGAAAGAAGACAGAACTGCCACTTGGGATGGTAGTGATCTAGTGGCAAGATCTGTTCAGCTGGGTTTAACTGAATCTGCAAAATGCCTGATTTTATAATTTTGAATATATGGAAAGTGGTTGTTAAGTACTCACCAGCTTTTAATTATTTTCTAAACTACTGTATGCATTTCAAGCATAAGTAGGAAGCTGCAAAAGAATGCAGCAAATTATGTTCAAAGCTCTTAATGTGGCTACGTGAGTAATTTGGGTTTAAAAAAAATGTATTGCAACTGCTTTGGTTTGTCACCAGATGGCAGCAAGTGGAAATAAAAAATCTGAATAGTGAGAAACATATCACAGAACAGGTTGTTTACTGTATCAGATGGATATAGGAATAAATTCTGTTTTCTTCACAAAGGACAAAATATTCTATGATTTCTGGGGATAGAACCTAGTAGACCCTGACATTTATGAACTTGGCTGTAACTCCATTAGTAGACATTGTAATTCTTCTGTCTCTTCAGCAGTGTATTAAAATGCTTTTGTTGGACTAGAAATGGCACGTTTAAAACCATGCACAAAAGAAGAAATCAGAATATCATGTATTTTAATTAAAATACATAACTGTACTTAAAAATGCTTTTCAGTGTTTTAGTGAAAGCAAAGATACAGCTTTTTGTAAGCTAAGGTGTATCACAGAGAATGTCAGCTGTAGGTTTATGTAGAGCTCTCTGATCTTGGAACTAACACATTAAATGTGCTTTTATGAATGTCTGTATAGCATACAGAATCCATGTATAGAGGTTATCTTTCAGCTGCTCTACAACCAACTCTAAGAACATCAGTTGCCAGGCTGTTAAATGCAACAGAGACACTGCATCTGATTAATAAAACTTGTTCTGTTTTGGCTGGGATGACATATTTTGGCAGAAATTGATAACTTGTTACGAGGTGCTTGCAAAAACACCTGACTTGGTTTGAATGCCTTCTACTTAGGTTTCTTGTTTGTTTCTAATAAGAAAAGAATAAAAGTTTCATGGATAAACATTATATTTAGAGACACTTATGTGGCAGATTCTCTCTGTGTACAAAGTTTTGTTTGGTTGTTTATCTAGAGTTCCATGTAAAGGATGGCATTATTTTGTTATCCCTGTAATTACCCTTCTGTTTTTTGAGGTGGCACCATGCTTTCAGCTTCAGGACTGGGAGTAGAGTCTGCACCTTAAAGTATTCAGCTTTCTAGAAGTTCATAAAATCGTCATCTACAAGTATTAAACTTTTTCACTTCTAGGTTTGCATTTGAATTAAAATCAAAACTGAAAACCTCACCTAAACTGTGGGAGAAAATTTAGGATGATTTCAGTGACTTCAAAGAAAAATGGGCATCTTGAGTAAATAACCAGTATTTTCATTAAATAATTTAGTATGAATTGGTAGCCACAGATAAGACTGAAATCATCATCAATGTTACATGGATTACAAATGTACATGGATGGGGCACTACTGGACAAGGGTAAAAATGTAGAAAAAGAAGGTGTGCATTGCTTCTCATGTGAAGGAAGTATCTGAATTCATTACTGACAGATCTGTAGAAAATTGACAAAGACTACCAGTGATTTTTAACCTTGTTTAATGTATTTAAATCTTACTTGTCAAACAGTGGTTTTTTGCAGCATTAAAATTTCCTAAACCTGATCTAATTTTGAATTTAATGCTACAATGAATGGAAGATTAAACTGGTTTGTGTCCAGAGATAATTTCTAGCATTTTTTTTCTTTCCAATTATGATATATTGCACATGCACATGAATGTTAACTGCTGAGTAATAAAATTCTTCAAAAACTCTGCTGCTCATATGCCATCTCTAAAAGAGCTGTAGAAAAACTTTGCTTGATACGGCTCATACTTTTGACTTGACTGGCAGAGATTGACTGATAAAGGTGATCAGTTAGACAATGGTTGTGTGGGATTACATCTTTGAGTTACACTGCTGCCTTTGTGAACTAAAACACTTAAAGCATTTTGTATACAAGGCTACTATCTGGGATCTCTTACTATTTGGAAAGTCATAAGGTACCTGATTTGCAGTTGCTCTGGTACGTAAAATGCTGTAAGCTTCAATACTGTCATTAACACGGATGTGAAGGAAAAAAATATTAATGAGAAACATGTCTATACCATCCAGATAATTATCTTCCCCCTTCTCTCTTGCTTTTAAAGAATTATTATAAAGAACACACATGAAGAGAAGATTAATGGATTCCCTTTTGAAATTATGTAGGGATTACTTGAATTGGAATATTTTGTATGGTAGTTCTTTAAATATATAAACTGTCTGTTTTATGTTTGCAGTGACTTGACAATCCCTACTATTGTTGTATTGAATACCTCCAATCAGCAGTATTTTCTACCAGATAGGCACATTGAGAGCACAGAAGACATGGTTCAGTTTATTAACAATATCCTGGATGGTACAGCTGAAGTAAGTCGTCATTGTGGCTTGGAATATATTGGTTGGTGTTTATTTCCTTAGATGCTAAAGTAAGGAAAAAAATTGGTTACTCTGATAGTTATGCATGTGTTTCATATCCCTGTCCTGTCTTACTGTCTTGGGTGCTGTCATTGAATATGTGATTGTAAATTCTGCAGTCATGCTGTTGCGTGTTGTGCAAAGTAAGCTATCTTTTGTTTATAGCATAATGTTAGCTGGCTTCTTTTGATATTCCTTTTACTGGTGCAGTTGTAAATGGAGAGATTTTTATTCATCTCCTGGTTTGCATTAAATGCATTTGTTTAAAATTTTGAATTATAGTGCATAATTCTACTGCGCCCTTTCTTTTGGGTGGTAAACTAATAAATGCAGTAGCTGGATGAATTAAAAGTTCAGATCCAAAAAACAGTGTTATATTTGCTTTGGATGTTAGAAGTGGACACAAGCTTACTCTTCTCTGCTCTAAAACTGAAAAAGAGCTGTCTTTTGTTAAAACAAGAAAGTTAATAAATCAATTGGAATTGATGACTTGGATAATTTTTGAGTATTTATTCCCTCAGTGTACTGTAAGTTGGACAGAAGGCTATGTTGTGTGGATGAGGAAAGAGGTCATGGAGCAGAACTGTCATTTGTGCTTCTGGGGAGAGAATGCTTTGCCACGAAGGCGAGCTGCTAGCAAATAATTTGGCTGCCTCCTGGGAGAAACCTATTTCTGGTTTTAGCCCCAATTTCACTGTATATTGAGTGCTGAATCCCACTTTATATTACACCAGCAGTTTTAGGTCATTGGGTCGTAATAGCAAATAATGCAGAAGATATTTGTCATATGGGGTACTTTGGTTTATTTAATCGGACAGGTTGATGTAGAACATGATATTGGCGGATTTATGTGCTGTTCCAGACTTTACTGGCTATGCTTCCAGTTGCAGTGTGAGGAGTATTGCTGTAACTTACTTGGTGGTTCTTTGGTTTTGAGTTCTCACTTTTTTAATGGTTTTTGAGTGCACTGAATTATGTTATCTGTTAGACTCTATTTGTATGTATCTTTCTGGTTGAAACAAGAAGTGTAATTGGTTTCTCTTTTTTTTTTACGTGGAGGAAAATCATTTGTGATGCCTCTTGTTTGTTGCTGTAGTGTCACTTAGGTCTTTCTATCTTTTGTTTGCAGTATCTCAGCTAGAGTGATTAAAGGTTGGTCTAAATTCACATCTCTGTACAATACAAAAATACAGGATGTGGCTTCATTTAAGCTGTCTGCACTTAAGGTGTCTGTAGACATAAAATGGCTACTTTGGCTACATTCTCTGCCCAAGAAATTGTGCAGCTGTTGAGGAATGAGAGTCTTCAAAGTATGCTGGTAAACAGCTAATAGGATGCAGACTTTCTGAACCACAGAGAAATTTCTGAGAAATCTGGCATTCCCCTTTCTCTTCCTTGGGAAGTGTTGGATTATTCACCTGGACTTTATTGTTATTCTGTATGATCCTACAGATAACCTTTTGTGAGTCTGTCTCTGTGGACTTCTTTTGCTGTTTGAGGGGATTTGGTCAGATCAGGTGCTGATCAGTTGACTTCCAAATATGTATTTGTTTCTCTGGCTACTCAAGAAAGGTGAAAACTGGCCCTTTTCATCAGACAGGACTTCTGATTCATGTAGTTATTTTGAACACTGCTCAATTAGGGGTTAGTGTAGGTATAGTCTGTCATTGCTTGACACAGGTTTTATTTATTACACCTTCATATCTTCTCTTTGCTTAGTTCTTAGATTTTTCTAGCTGTGCTGTCATAATCCATAAGTGGATGTTCAACAGCTGCAGTAGTTTTGCTGCTATGTAGTTTTATCATTGCTACATCAGGACAGTTGCTAGTTTTTGTTAGTGTTCCTTTATGGTGAGAGAGTAAGTGTCAGCCCACTGTCCAAGTTGGCACTGATTGTTCAAAACAATTGTGAGAGACTTTTTTATAAGACTACTGAATAATCTTTGTCCAAGCTTGGCAAGTTGGAGCGTCTGGGCATCATGAGATGTAAGAATAATTACTTTTCATTTCCTTCTAAAGGGACTTAAGATTGCAAGGTCAGAAGAATGAACTTTTGGAATCATAACTGAAAAATGTCAGCAGTTTTGACATGGTTCCATTTGAAATTTCAGGCACAGGGTGGTGATGGACTTCTGCAACGAATCAAGAGAATAATCTATGATGCCAAGTCTACTATAGTGGTAAGTTTTATTTTTCATTGAATTAGATGGTGCCCTTGCCAATCGGGATACAAATACTTTTAGAGGGTTTTAAAAATATATTGTATGAGTTGTTTTATATTGTATATATTGTAGGTATATGTATAGGTTTAAGACAAATGAACTTCTTGATTAAATTTTTTAATAATATGTGTGATAAATATTCAACATATCTTAGTTGCTTCATTTTTCACTGCTTTTCTGTATACCTGACATGTATTTTAAGGGACAGAACAGAGAGAATTCAAGATATTTTCCTTGACCCTTTGACATCCTTTCCTGAAACTGGTACCACTTCACTGTTCTGAGGAATGTTACATTTTTGGTCTAATTAGTTAGAGCATAAGGGGATTAAATACTACTCTTTATGTAGTTTTAAAGCAAACATTTTTGTCGTCTTTCTCATAGGTTAATTATGCTTAACAAAATTTTGTTGGGAAGATGTACACAAATCCATTTCTGCACTCGTCCTGCACCAGCAAATAAACCTATAGTGTGAATTTAAATTGAAACTCACTTGTTTCTAAATGAGTGGCTTCCAAATTTCTGTGAAAGTGAAATGTTTAGCCACCAGTTTCTGAAACCATACGTCCTTCTTCCTGTGCCATTAAGCTACTCCTCAACAGGAAGTTCTCTCAACTTCTTTTGCAGACTAATTTTTGAGAATGAGACAAGTAAGAGACGACTTTTTTTTTTTAAAAGTGTTTTTTAACACTCTTGGAACAACTGTTTTTAAAGCTTCAAAGAATGCGTAGGATATGCAGTTGGTGTGTAAACATTAACTATCCCAATGCAATATTGTAATATTTGAACTTCAGTGTCATTTTTTATGAACTCATAATAGAAATTGTTAAAGTTGGGTGCTCCTTGCCATTTTTGTGGAAGAAACCAACCAAACAAACCTAATAAAAAGAGCCCCACAAAGCAACAACCATAATAAAACCCAAAACCCAAACCAAACAAGCAGAAAAACCAAAATAACCCATCCATTAGGACAAGAGGACACAGTCTCTGTCAGGGAAGGTTTAGGCTGGACATTAGGAAGAAGTTCTTGACAGAAAGGGTGACTGTGTATCAGAATGGGCTGCTCAGGGAGGTGGTAGGGTTCACCATCCCTGGAGGTGTTTAATAAAAGACTGGATGTGGCACTTAGTGCTGTGGTCTTGTTGGTGGTTTTATGCCATAGGTTGGACTTGATGATCTCAAAGGTCTTTTCCAACCTAGCTGATTCCATGATTCCTCTAAAAGACACTGATTCTTATTTTGGATGTTTTTTGAATAAATACACAGAGTGATAAGAGAAGTAATGCAGTAACTGTGTATATTCACTGAAAGTGGTTTTTACTTTCTATTTCAACAGTCTGTGTTCAAGAGTTCACCACTGCTGGGATGCTTTCTCTTTGGGTTGCCCTTGGGGGTCATCAGCATCATGTGTTATGGAATCTGCACAGCTGATACAGAGGGAGAGGTATTTGAGCATGAGGGAGCTAAAAAGGAAAGTGATGATCGGGAGCTCACAGATGAAGGCAGTGAGGAAGAACAAGAGGAGGAAAAGAATGGAAAATACACAGAACTTTCAGATGGAGAGCTTAAACAGAAAGACATAATGGAAAAGAAAAAAGACTGACTTGTTTAGGAAGAGAATTCTCTAGAATTTCCAAACAGACTTATTTATTGGCAGTTTATTGATTATCTTCATGAAAGAGGACAGTTTTATCTGCATTATGGTAGTTTTGACTTGCATGTATTCAAATTTTCTCAGAAATTGACAGAAAAAAAAATGGATGTTCTCTTAATTGTCCTTAGTAGATTAACAAAGAGCAATTTAAACTGAAGAAATTTTCAGGTACAGTTCTACACCATTTTTGTAAGAGTTTTGGATTGTTCATTTCCAGTTCAGAACAGTGAGATAATGTTACTTGACCTTACTATATGTGATGAACTGCTACTAATACAGCACAGCTATGCACTCATTCATATAAAGTTAAAGCTGATAACGAGAAGAGGTTAAGAGAGCTGTAAAGTGTTTCAGAGCCTGATAGCTAAAGACAACTTATAAGTTTTCTAAGAAGTCACATGTTCTACCTGTTGCACATTATTATGGGGGGAAAAAACCAAAACCAACAAACTTTTCTATTTCCTCAAATTAAATGTAAATTGTTGGGAATTGGAGGACCGTTCTACCATGTAATAATATAATTATTGGCAGTCAAGAATGTTTACTAGATACAGGATGTGGGAATTATATGCTAAGTTAAGTGTTTATTAGTGCTTTAGCAGCTAGAAATATTGGAAAATTATGTTAAAAACATTTTAGAATGTGATTGCCTGTTAATTATTTTCTGTGAGTGCTTGCACACTTAGAGTGCAAAAGATCTGTAAGTTTTCTGAATCTGCAGCACAGCTCGATAAAGGAAGACATAAATATGACTATTTGTATAACTCTCTAATGACAAGCTTTTTGAATGGTGTAAATTTATTTTACAGTGTTTACTTGAGATTGTTATACATCTTTGAGGTAGGTAGTTTCATTTGAGGCTGTTACCTACTCTGAAGGAGGGAGTTAATGGAGCTTAATATTAATATTGACAGAGATTGATCAGTGTAAAGCATTTTTGTTACCTGTTTCATCATAAAAGCCACTTTTATTGCAAACCTGTGACTGCAAAAAGGACTAATTTGTGTCCAGGGCTAAAGCTCCCCAAGGATAAGCTATAAAGCAGCCTTTGGCATTGATATCATGGAAAGTACCACAAAAACAAAACTTTTATTGCTCCTCCTCAAACTATTCATGCTGGGGTTTTTCCTTTTTTTTTCTCTCTTTTTTTTTTTTTTTTAAGGCTATATTACTGTATAATACAAAATATGATGTCCTCCTTACGAGGCAGCTTGATCACGTAAGAAATTGCTATGCTATACCACTAAATTAAGGAATTTTAAATAGAAACCATGAGTAAGCTTAAATAGACAAGTTCTATGTTTGCATAAATTTGGTGATGCTGTAGAATTGCAGCCAGGGAAAATGTATTGCATCCTTTTTCCGTGTGGGAAAGAAACTTGTTTCTTCTGTTTAAGTAGCGTGGTAACAGCTGGCTTCATGTTGGCACGCACAGTACCTTAAATAGATCTCTGACTTGAAAGATTTTGGTTATCGAACAGTATAAACAACATGTAGAGAGATCAGGAAGTTTTTGGGGAAAGATTCCATGTCTGATTATGAATCCAAACTTTTTCCATTTGGGAGGAGAGAGAAAAAATGAGGTCATAGAACACTGAGTAGCAGGTATCTGATATATTTTTTCCCTTTTTTTTTTTTCCTCTGTTTTCTGTCTATGATTGCCTTTTTTTCATTTTTTTCACTATAGCCAGTTGTACATAGTGGCTGGAGTTTTCTTGCTTTTTGTTGATGTTTTATTTTTTTGGTAGAGCCTTTGAGAGGTGTAGGTTTAGCATATACATGAGGAATAGGTGTTTAGAAAGGGGTTTTCTTTTTTTAAATGGTATTGAGCTGCCAAGTTGTTTTTTGAAAAAAATTTTAAAAATCACTTAACGAAAAACCTGTAAATTTCTTTGGACTTCTGCACAACTCAGTGCTGATAGTCAAAATCTAGGACTATTAAGGCAGTAATATTTTTTTTTGTCTCTTTTTTTAAGATTTCAGTACAGATCAGTTGTGTATTTAATGTTGGCTCAGGCTGGAAACCTGCAGCTTTTGACTTAATAAAAAAACCTGAAGTGGTCACTGGAACGGTGCTGTTCCTTCTTTGGAATGCAATGAAAAGGAAAAAATACCTGAGTTCTGCTGCACTCCTAAGAACTGTTTCAACATGGAACATTCTTTTTTTGTGGTTATTTTTGTGTTTATAATCAGTAGTAGCCAGTTAACTTGCTGGGAAATCTTCTGAGATGTGGACCTGAATAAGGATAAATACTGTAGAAGAAACGGATCACACTGGGATCTGTTCAAACTGTAGCACTTAATAGCTGGAGTTAATAAGAGGAAAGCCTGTATGCAGCCTGTATGCTGGTCACTTCTGAACTCTAATGTCCGTCAGATGTGTACTGAACTGTTGAAGATTAGACTTGAAATGTACTGCTGTTTTCATCAAATCCTTCCCCCAGCTACACTGAACAAGTTATGGGGAGAAGAAAGGTGGACAAGTCATATACTGGGTGTCAGAAGTGATGTGAAATTAAGGTGTTTGCTGTAGTCACATAAGTAATCTAGAATGCTGTCTGAGGAGGGGCATTTTATTTCTTTTCTTCAGTCTCTAGAGGTTTCTTAAAGCAACTTCACTGTAATAACTTTGGATTCATAAAATAATGCTGCTTTTTTTTAAGTCACGTGTAAGCCTTTTGTTTTTCTGTAATAAAAAGGATTTAAAAGAGCTTGTTTCCTTTGCTTAATTTACAGTGTCAAGCTTAGATGTTACATGTCGTGTAGGAGGATGTTTGTTGTAAGTATACTTTAGGCCCCGAGTCACGCAGTGCAGAAATGCGGCTGGTACTTTGCAGTAGTTTGAAAATAGTTTCTAGAGGTAGGAGTTAATATTTGCTTGTCTGTGATTTAGTGAGCACTCTAGCAGTGTAACACAAATGCATTTCCAAAAAAGAGATTTTAAAGTACCAGACCTACAGGAGTTTCTGTAGTAAAGGGAAGCTGAGTCAGCCTGTCCTAGCTTACATTTCCTTCTGGAAGCACTTGAGTAGTCTTGGCACTTGGACGTGCACAGTCTCATGCTGCTTCATTGTTTAGCTGGGCTGTTTTAACAACCCTTGTCCACACTGTGGTGCTTGCTGCTTAAAGGATGGGAGGATGGCACTCTCAGACATCTGATGTGATGAAGATGGCACAAAAGTGGTTAATTCTCATGAAGTACTTAAGCAAAAGGTTTAGCTTGCTCTATTTTGGTCCAGAACTAACTTACCCTGTTCCTCTTCTGTCAGCATGTTTGGAGAAGCGATTGTATTTGGAGTGCGAGGGTAGAGAATTGTTCTGTTGACAGCCAAAAGCTCAAGTCCGTGAAAAGGCTGCGAAACCAGAATGTATTTCCCTTAAGCTGTTGAAATCTACTGAGACTACAGATGTTTCAGGCTGTATTATCCTGTGGCAGACTGATACTGGCTCTCAAATCTTCTCGGGGAGCAAAGCCGCTTTTTGCAGTTTTGTTCTTGTCACTGAGCACATCTCTAACAGATCGAATCACACAGAGCTGTGGCACCTCATATTGCTAGAACCAACATAGACAATTTTGACAGTATTGTGCTGAATGCTTTGTTGGGCTCCTGGGAGGTTTTCCTAAGCTGCCTAGGCAGTGTACATGTTCCTGAAACAATTCTCTGATTTCTGAAATTTTAACCATTTTAAAAGATTGCTGTGACTATCTTGTATACAGTTTACTGACATAAAGCACCATTTAGCAGCTGATGTGAATTCTCCTGTTGCTAGCAAACTTCCTTCTGCTTATACACTAAGGAATTGAAAAATGCAGTTGCCTAGCAAGGATACACAGATTGCAAGTATTTTACATAAAGCATTTTTGAATGGAGAATTGTGGCTTTTAACAATAAAGCCTTTGAAGAGAAGCAAGGAAACCTCTAAGGTGATACTAATAAGAGGAATAGAATTGCTTTGTAGCTCAGTTGCACGGTTGGCGTAGTCTTCATCTGGGTTGATGACTGTCCTGACCAAAACAGTGGGTGGTTTAGGCTGTCTTGATTTAAGAGATGGAAGCTTTGCTAAGCTCTACGGCTGACACATGAAGGGGATGAAAATGAGTAGACAGAAGGAATGGGAATGGGAGAAAAGAATGGAGCAGGGCCATGTATTACCATACCACTGTCTCGTGCTTTGGGTGGATGAGCTATGTTTAACACAAACTCCCACTGGTATGCATGGAAGTCCTTCCAAAAGAAATTTTCTATTCTCTGCTTCCTGTACAGAGAGCCTTTGGCTGGTAAATTTGCCTGCCATACAGCAAGTAGCATTACTACCAAATCAAGATTATTTGTGAAAGTTTTTGCTGTTTCTCCACAGCAGTGTACACCCCAAGTCATTCAAAATAAGATACTTCAATGGTCATCCTTTGTTCAAATCAAGAGCCAAACCCCAGCTCTGGTTTGTCTTAGGTTGCTACACTGTTAATTTAAAGGAATGACACTTTGTAGCATACTTAAATTTTTGCTAAGGTGGCAACTTGTAGTCTTAATGCTTTCAGGAATTAAAGATCTAATCAATAATGTAGGATATCTATTTTCATCTTAAAGAAGTGCTTTGGGTTTTTATAAATTTAAAAAAAACACATATATTGCAATAGTGGCTGCAATTTTATTCTTTTTACTTGAAGAGTAAACATTAATTCTTAATCCAAAATAGACAATGTGCTAGTTCATAGACTGTTAAAGCTTTAAGTGTCTCAATACTAAAAGAAAACAAAAAGGCTTTGGGACTTCAGTATGTAAGTTTTAATCCCCTCCCAAAGTAATTATTTTTTTCTTTTATCATTGAGTCATTTTGATTTGGAACTGACTGTGAAGTTACTGACTGTAACTTTCTGTTAATCTTTTTTTTTTTTTTCTTAGCATGCTTTTATAAAAGCATTTGTTTGAATATTGTCACAGCATACTGGTCTTGAAAAATTGAAATGCAGACTGGTGATTTGGATGGCCACTGGGTAATTTTGTTTATTTCCTGTTTCCTTTTGGAAAATACATCTTTTTTTGATCTTAACTTTACATATTGGGCCAGTTCAGCCGCTTCTCCTTAGCGCTTCTTGCAGGATCAGACAATTCACTAAACATATCCTGTTGTCCTCAGGTCTATATTATAGTCTACTAGATAACATTTTCTGAAAGCAGACTAAAATAAAAATAAAATCCCCAAATAGATAGCACCATCAAAATATCAGTGTGTTTTTGTAAGACATTTTTGGAGATTATTTGGTCAACAAACTGTTAAATCTTTAAGTATCAGAGTAACTTTCCTGTCCCTGAACAGAACATTTGGTAGAACAGGAGGTATTTCAGCAAAAGGGTGGTCCTATGGTAGACTGCATCTCAAAGGGTCTAAATGGTCTGTACAGAAATACAAAGTTTCTAGGAATATAATTCCACTGTGGAAAAAGAGATCTTCTTTATATAAAGTGGGAGAGAGCTAAGGCTTCCTTCTTTTCATCCACTATGAAAATTAAATGTAAGGGTATTTCCTGCAGAAGATAGGAGAAATACTTGTTGGCCCAGACAAGTCGTTGACAATGCATTTGTTGCTTCTAAGATGGAAGAAGAGCTACATTGCCTTCAGCAGATTTAACATGTAAAAGCTGTGTCTGGCTCCCAGTGGACAAAATAATTATAAATTATGCTGTGCCTTTATGCAAAATTGTGCTTTATGCAAATAAACACTTGAGAATTGAGCTAAACCTTGAGATGGCATTACTGTGGTGCATTATCTTCCACCTTTGCTTTCCCATCTTTTAAAAATACCTTTTTTTAAAGCAAATGCAGAAGGATTGCATAGTGTTAGTCTTCATCGCTCATTTATGAAATCCCAAAATGCTTCAATTCCATCCAAAAATGCCGCAGGTTGCAAGAGATGGCATGATATATTGTGGTGTTAGCTTCTTAAGATTTATGTGATGTTACTGTGAGGTAAGAAGTATCAAGTGTTTTGGAGTGGGTTGAAAAGGTAGTATTTTCTAAGAGGTAAATAGAAGTATTGTTCTCTGTTGAGTTCCGTCAAGAGACAGAAATACAAGAATATGAGAAATTCTCTTTGGATCTTTAAGCAGCTGGGAGCTCTTGTATCACACTGTCATGACTTAAAATAGGATTTCTAGCAGAGGGAGGGAGGGTAAGGAATACTTGATTTCTAGAACAGGATTTAAATGAAGATATGAATCTGGAACATAGTATATTACTGTTTTTATACGTTGCATCATGTGTTGTTATAGTTTAAGTGGTCTGTCTTAGAGAAGAAAGCTGTCAGTGCATTCATGTAAATCTGTGTTGAGTTTTAGTTTCCAGAGACCACCTGGAATTCAAGCATAATTCAGAAGCATGGGGTTCTTTCTGTGGGCTGTAGCTGCATCAGCTTCAGGTGTCAGAAATCTAAATGCTAAGATACACTAAAAATAACACTTTGAGTTGCTCACTTACCTTTGCAGAGGCTCAAGCCATGTATGGAAAATTAATCCAACTCAGGCATTGTGTGTTAACTAATGGAGAATGATTATCTGTGACTTAATCTCAAGAAGAGAAGTTGCAAGCCTTCTTTTGGTTTTGCAAATGGTGTCCATGAGGCAGGAGGAATTTTTCATACTGACATCCTTAACTGTTGCATCTAAAAGGTGTGATCTTGGCTAGAAATGTGCAGCAAGGCTCGTAAGGGAATGAAGTTTGCAATGATGGCTAAAGGTATGGTGATCTTAAAGTAAGACTGTTCCTCATGTTAAGCTGCTATGGAGGCTAGGAAAGAGTTGTCAAGTAAATGCATAATAAAATAATGAAGCTTGTAATATCCACGTTCAAATGATATACTACTCTACCATGCCAGTCATCTTAAAAGAGTGTTAATAAACCTGTGGTTGTGTCAGGATATGATGCACCTTGTTGGTAAGAAAAAGGGAAGTTTCCACAGCACTGGCAGTTCTTCTCACTTCCCTTTAGAAGAAAGAATGCCTCAGTGCTGACCCTTGGTGTGAACTAGCGCTGCTGAGCTCCAAGCCAGTTGCTTTTCCCACGCCATTTCCTAGGAGCAGGAGCTTGAATGCACAGAGCAGCACATCTGGCGAGCAGCAGCTGTGGTAGCCTGTGTCACACACGTGTGGGTCACCCCGTGGTGGTTTTCAGAAAGAGTTAGAAGTTGGCTGCAGTGAACAGGAGCTAGAAAAGTGGTGGTAGTAGAGAGTTTAGGAGCCCCAGCTTTGACACCCAGGATGTGTGCTGCTGTGAACAGCTTTAATGACCATCTGAAGGCACAGGGGAAAGGACGCTCTACACACTTCAGAAAGTCATTGTTGCATTGCTGTGATGATGTATCACAAGGTAAGGAAGAATACATGAGGTGCAGAGGTGAGCAGACAGAAAAGCCTGTGGGGTATTTCCTCTGCTCAGGCCCATGCAAGCTTGTTTGAAGAGTGGACAAGGCCACTCTTTTGGGGACAGCAAGTTCATGATCATAGAAGGAGGCTGGTCTGTGCCTGCTGGTCCTTGGGCAGTGATCTTGCCCTGTCATGTTTAAATTAGAGTGTAGACACGCCATGGAGCATTAAGTTCAGTTTCTGGCCATCTTCCTTTGACGTGAAGTGCAGTTTTAAGTGAGTTACTTAGGCCATAGTTTCATTATAGTGCAACTTTAATGACAGTGCTGGCTTAAGGAGTTTCTATCCTCATACCTTTGTAGGCTGTCCTTCAAATTATGGCCAGGCAGACTATTGGAAAAGCAGTGCTGTGACTGGAGCAATGATCTGATCCGGGTGAATGCGGCTCCTCGTATACAGAATATTGTGCCAGCATACGAGAGCAAGAGTTTGGAGGAAGTAGCAGAGTAGAAAACATTTTAATTGCATTTCATGACCAGCTGCCTATGCTGACTTAAATATTTATTTTGCCCTTTGCTTGCTCCCTCCAGAAAACAAAGGTGATTTGGCCGAGTCCATACAGTGAAGAAACTGTGGGTTGCTGTCCCAAGATCCCTCTTTCAGTTGGTGCTTAAGGTTTTAACTTTTATATTTTTCAGATCCTGTTCTGCTAAGTATGTAACCCTGAAACTTCATATAGCCTGTTAGCTACTGTTCCCTCATACTGGTTAGACATAACAAACCATCTCTAGGTTTGCACTTCAAGGACACCTTGTCATCCCAGACCCCAAAATATGTAAACTAAAGCCTTTGAACAGGGCGGCAAACTTGGGGTAATTTCTTCATTGCCTGAGATTTTAGTTGGGGAATTAACCCTGATATGCAAATAGACCAAACTTACGAAAGTGTGAAAAACCCATGACCCAGGATTCATCTTGAGTGTAGCCTCTTGACTGCCTAAAGAGTAGCCTCTTGACTGTACCTTTGAAGACCCTTCAAATAAATACCTGCTTTTATTCTCTTAATCTTGTGTAACCTCTGTTTTCAAGTAGCCACACTTCAAGGCATCAAGTAGTGAAGTAGTATTGTTTGTAATCTCTCTTAACACCTCCTTTCTAGGAGAGCTAAAATGGAAGAAGAAAAATCCAAAGCCTTGTCATGTTAGGCAAAATGCATCTTGCACGGAATATAACTGGGTAGGAGTGGGAAGGATGCACAGAGTATAACTGTGGGGAGTCACTGTCACAGGGTTAAGATGACTCACTAGGTTACACATTTGTAGATGAATTCTGCTTTACAGTTCTGCATGTGCATTTCAAACCTTAGAACACCTGAAGTCTGAGTCCAGACTTAGCAATCCTTTTCATTTGTGCATGACTAACTTAAGCAAGCAACTAAGAGACATGGGAGCTACATTATAGGAAGGAACAGGATTTTCAGACTTGCATTTTAAAAGAATAATTTGTTATATATATAGAGAGAGAGAGAAAACAACTAAAGGATTTTTAGACCGATCCATCTGGCAGGTAGCAATTGCAAAATTTTTTGGTATAATTTTCTGTATGAGAATGTAAGAGCTCTAGAGGTGGAAGGGTCAAGGACTCTTGCAAGAGAAGGTCAAATGAAAGTCTCAAATGTCTGAAATGCTTTATTTTGGAAACACTCTTCCCAAGTTAGATGAGAACAATGTGGTTGTAACCTTGGAGAAGCAGAGGAGACAGTACCAAATGTTATATATTTTATGTCCCTAGTAACTTGACAGAAAAGCAAAAGGCACCATTAACTAGCAGTGGCCAGAGATGTGTGCTGACCACTAGCGACAGCACTGACCCCTCCTTATGACTGAAAAGACCACTTTCTTCAACCAGGTGATCACTTGCCTGTTATATCTAGCAATTTATTCTGGTTTCTTTCACTTCTTTTTCCCATTCCTCTAATTTTCAGTCTCCTTTTGTATTTTCCCCTGTAGTTCTTTTACCATCTCTGCCCGTTCCCAAGCCTTATTTTTTTTAATCCCCTGTTCTTTCCCTGCTTATATAATAGCAGTGATAATTATACATAATAACCAGATAACACTGTAACAATAAATAGTTAGGAATCTTCATTCAGGCTACTGGGTGACCTCTCACGTTGTTTCACAAGGATGTTGTTTCCTTAGTGGCCCAAAATGCTCAGTATTTTACATAGGTTTGCTCATTAATTTTGACTGGCTGAATTGAAAATAATGGGCTATTTTATTATTAAAATAAGATGAAAACTTGTTCCAGGTAACTTACAGATTTGAGATTGAACAGATTTGTATGCAGTATAGACAACATCTTGTCTTTAAGCTTTTTCCTTAGGAGTTGCCACATTTCGCTCCTATAGTTAGAAAACTGTAGAATTTAGATTTGCCCCTTTTGAATTTTTGCTACAGTTAGTGAAGGATTTAAAGCTTCTCTTCAGTGATGAACATATAGATAAGCGTTTGCTGATTAGTTTCGTCTTGTCCTCAGATGATAAACATGGTTTTGTAATCTACTTTCTCCCTAGGCATTTATTAAATTCCACAATTACTGTAGAAACAAACATATCTGCTACTCTTGCTTATATAGTTAATCTTTGGATCAGCAATTGATGTCCAGTTAATTAGAATATGGATGCAGAGAATATATTTTTCAGATTGAAAAAGCAATGTGGTTTGGTTTGGGTTTTTTTTTTTTCTCAGAGTCCTTTTCTTTCTTCCTTGTCTCCTGCTTTTGTAGTTTTGAGTGAAGTCTAAAGAAAGAAGATGATGTGATCTAGAAGGGAGTAATTTTAATGCAATGGCACAGTGTCTGTGGAAAACACAATGGTTACTGTCCAAGAGTTGATGTTCTCTTGGCAGAACGATTTTAAATGAGCAGAATTAATGTTCTTTGTTTTTCCAGACTGTTGTAATGGTACTCTGATTCTCATCTAGCCAAGGTGTATTCATGGAGGCCTCTTTCTCCTTCCCCTTCTTTGTTAACATAAACAAACTACCTTAGAAACAAACTACTGTGTCCCATGCAACTGATAAGCCACGAGGGTAGTTCTCAGAATGAAAATATCTCATTTTCCTTGTTTGAGACATGACCAGTGCTTATGTAGTATTTACAAAAATAATTCCCAATTAGTCCAAATAATTTATGCTTGAATAGAACTATAAGATCTCTGTGGATTTTTCAAATGTTTCTACCACTGTAGTTTATTACCTTTTTGCAAGGTAATTTTTTTTTTGTGAATTGATTTTTTGACAGTGATATTTTGTTAGCAAACTTCTAGTTGTGCAAGCCCTAAATTTCTGTGCAACCTGCAGAAATGAAACAGGAAAAATGATGATTCAGCAAATGCTCTCTTGTACAATGCAACCCCCAAACATCAGAAAAGTTAATTTGCCTGTATTAACTAAATCTTAGGATTAAGACTGCTTGTCAATGTAATTTCTAGTATCTGTATCTGCTGCAATGAACTGAAATGTTCAAGTTTTTTATGGTGCTGTTTAGGCTATGCCACACCTCAAGTTTCTCAGAAAAAAATGGTATTAACTTGGTTCTGCAGCACTGTAGTTGAGGTCTGGTAAACTGTGGTTCCTGGAAATATTTGAACCATGATCCTGGGAGATAAAAGATGAAGGTAATATGTAACTTAAACACAAGTTGATCTACAGATTCTTCAAAGCAAAACAAGCTCTCCCTTTCAACTTTTTAAAACACAACTGGTAGAAGCAGAATTCTAAACTATTTTACTTCACCCTCATTGCTTTTGCATTCCATTTAACAATCAGCACCTTAATGCTGTTCTAGACTAAGTTGCTGCATAATGGTAAATAAATTTATGATTTTATAGACTCCATATAGCTGCACAGTCGCTATGAAATGTCTTTATATGTGAACAGTGGAAGCATAGAAACAATTGAACTGCCTTTGAAACTGAAAATCCCAATGAGAGACAAAATATAAAACTTCAAAATAAATTAATCATTAATAAAATTTTATACCTAGATCACAGGTGTTACTGTCACACAGGTAACAATGATAAAATGCTTATTTAAATTAATATTTATGTCTTTCCAGCTTATATATTCATATGAGTGCAATATTAAAAGATTGTTTAATTATCCATTCTTTAAGTCTTCTGAGATTCAGGAAAAAAATCACAATAATGAATAACAAGAGAAAAATATTATAACTGTCAGTCATTTGTATAATTCAATTTTTTAACAGCACATGATTCCGTTACTAGGGAGATTAATAGAGAAAATATAAGGGTTTTTTTCCCCCTGAAAAATACATTTAGAATGCCATGATTGGTCTCTTCCACAGAAAATAAAAAGAACATCTCTTTAGTTAACACTTTGCATTTTTCAACAAAAATTTAGACAGTTCTGAAGAATTGCTTGTGAGAACAGACCATGGAATTTAATTGAGAATTCAAGTCCTAATCTTCCAGCCATTCCTCTCTGTTAATACGGTAATATCAGTAAATGCCAAGTTTCTGAATCTATGTGTTAATGTGGGATCTTAATAATCAACAGCCAAAACGAGTCTTCCTAGTTCAAGGCAACTGAAATAAAATTGAATATTTACAAGTAATTCAATTGGAAAAAAAAGAAAAGCATAGCAAAATTAAAAAAAAAAAAAAAAGAAAATTCAAATAATAATGTTTTAAAGCATTTTCCTTTAATGTTTTCTCTTTGCAATGTTCTAATGTTTATTCATGATGCCCCCCGCTCAGAATGTGCTTTGTGACTCTTTAGTTAAAGTCAACCAATAAAACCCAGAAGTGGCTTTTAATGCTTTCTGTTTGAAAGTAATTGGTCAACAGTTTAAATAATTTATATAATTGGTCAACAGGTCAACAGTTTAAAATTCTAACATATATATTTGAGAGTAAGATAACTATCAGTTACTGCTCAAAAGAGGGACTGCATTGCTACGATGAATCACTGGTTTGATTCAGCTCTAAAATAGTTCCATGTGTTTAAGTTAGGATTGAGTAAAAGTTGTAATATTAGTTGTAGAGCTAAATTATCTGCTGCAAACCGTTTGCATGGTTTTTATAAACAAGTTTTCAGAAATGCTTTGATTACCCACTTGAGCTTTCTTTTGAGTAATCCAAAATAATACCTTTCTGTAGAAAGGTTATGCAGCTAAAATACTTGAAAATTACTTTGTTGTGCTGTTCCAAGTGGGCTTACAAAATGTCAAGGATGATGCTATTTCCAAACCAAAGGAAAAAAAAAAGAAATCAACCCTTTTTTTTTTTTTTTTTTTCTGAAGCATGACTACTGTAACTCCATGCATTTGGTTTTACTGTTGTGACTCATCCATGAATATGCTGTTTTTCTCCATGCTGGGATACTCTTCAGTGGGCTTTCTTTAGGACAGAGGCAGCAAAATAAAGTGGGTTGTATTTAAATGTTTATTAATTTTAGTATCTTTCTCCTCACACAAAATCTACTCAGCTTTGTAGTTTGTGAATGTAGGCATTTCTAGTAGGATGATACTCAGTCCTGTGGTGCACTATGGAATTGTCACAGAACTGAACTTCTGGGACCCTTACATGATATTTTCTTCTAAAATGCAACTTTTAGGGCTGTCTACCAACTTCTTTTTTTCAAATATACTTCAAAACAGTAGAGTGTGAGTTCTTTTCCTGAGTACTCAATAGCTCAATATGTAAGATACTTAGGCAGCTCTTCACCAAAAACTGGAATGCCAGTTTAAAGGAAGCCAACAGCCTCATCCACTTAAGTGCTTGAATGCTTTCATAAACATGTCTTAGGTCTGCATCATGTTTATAATACATAAATATTAGCTACTTTGGCAATCTGACCATAACCTCTGTATGATTTTTGTGTAGGAACCCCTGGAAGGCAATAAAAATTTTTACTCTGTGTGTGTCCCCCAATATTTTCTATTTTAATGCTTGTTTTCTCTGCCAGTTTCACTAATAGGAAAAAAGGAAAAGAACCCCAGGGGACTGATCAATGCAGTTGCTGATATAACTACACTTTGCCTATTTCTTTTGAAATTAATATTTAATTAATTAATGGTGGACAAATAAGTCAACAAAAGATTCAAAAATGTGCCATATATGCCTTACTTGGCTACATATTTGCACTTCTGATTATAACAAATAGTTTGTTTTGTATCATGACATTAAAAAAAAAAAAGGCATTTTACTCCAGTTGTGGTTAGATTACTTTTTAAGCTGTGTTTTATAGTGATTCTTAATAAAAATGAGAAGTTAGGTTCTAACTTAGAGTATAGTAAACACTCATTTTTTTTAAATAATAACACATTGTTTTCTGTTTAATGGAAGAGCTTTTTTTTTTATATGAACTGCTTAATCTATTTAAATTTCTCTTAAGGAAAAGTCATTCATGTTAATAATATGTCTAGTAAGAAATAATGTTATTTTTCTGTTATGTTCTGTCATTTTTACCTCCTCTTTTTGCTCCAAGAATTTCTGTATATATTTTTTAAATGAACTTGAAAGACTGTCAGCTGAGTGTTTCAGAAAGTTAACTTGCCATGTATAGCCAGACTTTTGTAAATTTTATATCATACTGATGGATTGTCAGAAAAGATACTTTTGAAAGGTCACTACAGTAGCAGAATACAGTTTTAAATACAGATTTTTCATGCTATAAACAAGGATTGATATATAAACAAGATAAATTTGTATCAATAAACACTGAAGTGCAGGAAAGGATTATCTAATTTTCAGCACATTTTAGATGACTTTAAAAATAAAATATAAATGACTTATAAACAAATGAGTATGGTTCATAACTTTGTCATGATTTCCACCAAATCATAAATAGTAATTGAATATGTATGGGAAAAATCATGAGAAGAATATATTTTGGTGAGGAGTATAGGCAGACTTTGAAGGATGATATGGATTTACTTATTAAAAAGATCTCATAAATCTGTTTCTCAGTATGGAAAATTTGCTGGGATTTTTAACACAAAAGGCAGAAAATCGGGCAACAGCAAGGAAAGACTGGCAGTGTATGTGTGTCCCAATGTAATATGCAATTCATAATACATATATGTCCATTAAAAAAAAAAGGTTAAGGAAAAATACTGCCATGATGGCAAACCAGCCCTGAGATCCAGATCAGCCCTGATGTTTTCCTAGATTGGAAGCTCTTTGATGTCATAATGAAAGCAGTGGAATTTCAGTACGAATGTGTAACCTGTTCTGCAGGAGTGATTTGTTGACCATGGTAGATGACAAATGTTAGATAGACGTGCTCTTGAGGTGCTGCCAGGCCTGTTCCTTCTGCACACGAGGCTTTTATAATGTGTTTGCCATTACTTACACACAGCTAAATGGGAATACCCCTATAATTACAGTTTTGTGTGTCCAACATCAAACATCTGAAAAAACATAGATCTCTGGTTATGTGTTGGGATTAAACCACGGGCTGTGTGTTATTAGCTTGCTCGTAGTGCTTATTGCAGATTGTAACTACATTGTTTGTAAATCTTGCATAATATCCTAAACCATTACTGCTCTTGTCCTGTGTCCTATCTTTCATCATATTTTACAGGGGTTGTGTTTAAATTATATTGCTGTGGAGGCTTATCAGTTTTAAATTTTTTTATACCATGAGTATGAATAGCAGCCATTGCACTTTGGGAATTTCTTCAATGTGGGCAATAACAAGGAATATGTACAAACCGGCTTCATCACGGTGAGGTTGATGAAATGCAATGTGTTGCTTTGTGTCTTGACATGCCTGTGGTTTGTATGCAGTATATTGGCTTAAGAAATGCAAAACCTGAAATGTATTATTGCTTGGAGGAAGAAAATCAAATACTTGGAAGTGGAATAATTTTGAATAGATTTGATGACATTTACTTTTCTGGAAAAAAAAAAAAGATTGGTCAGAGTATTTGGAAAAGAGGGAAGCGTTTTTTAATTAAACAATAATCTCTCAATCCTGCTTTGCTGTCATCATCTTCACAATTTTTGTTAAGTTTTTCTGTGCTGATGTGTCTTATGCTCTAAAAATTATTTTTCTGAACAACTTCAAAATTATCAGTAGATGAAAAAATTTATTTTCATTGGAATGTGTTTACTTACTGAGGGGAAATTCACCTAATTTTGCCATAATTGAGATTAGAGGGAGAAAAAAAACCAAACAAACAATAAAAAGAGGTGCTTATTTAATTAACGATATGATTTTTCACTGAAATTGTGGAGAGGATAAAACTTTGCCGTAAGGGCTTTAGGATTACATCGCGTAAGATTTGGAAGATAAGAGCTAAAGTCACACCTACACTGTTAAGTTTGAAGCAGCTTTTCCTGTATATCTGGAGGCTGGTTCTCCTAAGTCCCAAGAAAATATTATGGTTACTGGTGCATTGGTCAAATAACACAGTGGTGTGTATCACAAAAAACTGCAACGAAGGTACCAGTTGCCATTGGTAGTTTTTTTAAAAAAAAAAAAAACAAATACCAGGAGTTGGTAATAATTACTTTGTTAAATACTTGACACTGCGACATTAAACCACAACCAGCTCCAGATTCATGTCCATTAGGTACCTTGTTACCTGTAAATGTAACAGAAATTATTCTTGGTCTCAAAAAACTGGAGCAGTGAGGCAGCCTGGGAGGTCTTTTTCATTCCTCCCGGCAATCAGTATGTGAGCAGTAAAAATTGGCCTGCCTAGAAAACAGAAGCTGGTGGTTACTCTAAGTTAGTTTCAGAGAGGCATATGCCTGTGCTCTTAGGTGGTGTTTTAAATTATTGTACTAGTAATAGATAAACTGCTACTTTTTCTGTGAGACAGTTTTGACTCCCTTTGCCCCCCATAATAGGGGTAGTCTGTCTAATACAGAGATGTTTTCCCAGATCAGTAAAGAGGAAGAGACTTGCTACCAATAAAAAATAACAAGGTTAATTAACTACATTTGTTTTCTTCTCCGAAGAAGCACGAAAAATTTAAACTTTGGCATCATCAGGGTTTGTCTTCTAAAGGAAGATGACAAAGTTTGGAGCTGGTGAACGAGGCTGATGACAGTCACTACCCACACCCTTTGTCATTTTCCTTTTAATGATTTACTATTTGCCTGATCATTAGCTGGGAAGAAAAAATGTTTCCATAAGCATACAAGACATCCAGGCTCATATCCCTAATTACTATTCTTTGGAGAGATGACAGCACATTTCACTGTAATTACTGCTCAGCTGGATCTGTGCTTATGAAAAAGAACTCATTTCAGATTATTGTATGGGATGTTAGGATGGCACTCTCTAATGCGTGGTGTTTGAAACCAGGAAAAAATAGACTTGATATTCTTATTGATTCCTTAGTGTAGCAAAATTATTTGCCACGGAACTTGTGGGTATTCAGTTTCCTTGCACAGAAACGGAAAAGCTCAATGTTAAAGAAAAGCTTTCAAACATAATTGAGCTCAGGATTAGATCAGATTGCTGAAGGCAGCTGGATTAGTTTAAAATGCAGCAAACCAAGGTTATGGCTACTGTAACTTCAGCATGAAGAGAATCCATGCTTGTAGGTAGCAAACTTGCCCAAAGCATTTTAGTATGTCCTTAAAATGCCATCGTATTTAAAAGCTGACTAGAAAAACTGGAAGGTGCTGCTTGAAGTATGTGATATCTGGGTGTGTAGGTGTCTCCTTACTTATTTTATGATGCAATTAAGTTGTCGTTCCACTACTTTCATCATCAAGAAATTTTCCTCAGATGCATTAGGAGAAGTTGCCTGTGTACAGAGGGGAGCAGTACGTAGCCAATAATTTCTGAATTATTGGTCATCTTGGTATAAAAGAATGCATATTCAGTCCTATGCTATGTTTTTCAATGTGTGAAGGAATTTCATTAAAAGTTACGAAAAGAAGTTGTCCATGCCAATTTTCAGGACAAAACAAAGCATGGCAACATGTAACTAACACCTTACACTTGTCTTAACCTAGTTCATTAACTTAAAATTCAGTCCAGTGAGCGTAATAAAATTATGTATTGCATCCTGCTAAAAAACCCTAACCGAACAACCAAAACAGCTGTCTTCCTGTGAATTCTGGAATGTCTTTTGATAGTATAAATAAATGCTGAGTCAAGAATAACTACACAATGTTTTGCCAAAACACTTGCACTGTATGTATGACAGCTTACTGAATAACAGCCATATATTGAATCTAAATTAAGATAAGGTAGTTTCTTATATCTTAAAACCTTTCTTAAAATAATCTTATAAGATTTCTTATATCTTTCCATTTTGAAGATGTTAGCACCTTTATAGTTTAATAGAACATATTAATGGGTGTTTTGCTTAGTAAAACTTATTTAATATAAAATTAAGTGTGTATCAGAAACTATTGTTTGAAACTATTGTATTGTAGAAAAAATAAAATACCATGAAATGGTCGTGTTAAAAATTTGATTGTAGCCACAATATGTTATGGTGCTTTATGACACCTCATATGTCACCACATATGACATCAAGGATCTTCTTGCCAAAAGGCAGACACCTCAAAGCAAGCCAAGAATGTTTATTGCAGTAAAAGAAAGCGTACTGACTCAGGAACTTCTAGTAAAGGGAGACAAGGGCCTTCAAAGAAAGGTGTTGGTGTTTATACCTGTGTCTGTACAGCTGGATTTGTAAAAGAGTTGGAAGTATTTGCTGCATCATTCTAAGATTATGTTTGTATGCCATGCTTGTACAGGAGCTGGAGGTATTTGCTGCTTTATACTGAGAGACAACAGCTGTGTTCATGCCAGCCCTGACTTATGTTGTGACCTCCTTTCATATATTGCCATTAGTGGTTGAGGTGACCTGTCTGTCCCTTATGACAAAGTAGTGAACTAGAAATAAAAATATGTTGCAGGAGCAGAGTTTGAGTTGGATGAGCAATCAGAAGTGGAGTGCAGCCTATAACACAGCTAAAGCAATACATAAAAATTCTTCCATCGAGAGGGAACGATGGCTATTGCTTTGGCTTGTGCTGCTGCCTGTCTCCACCTAAACCAGCATTTCCAGCTCCTTACCCCTCTGACACTTTTTGTTCTGTGTCTTGTGCTGTATTTATACTGCTGAAAGCAGAGCTCTATGTTTCACTGAAATCAATCACTAATCCCCTACTATTGGGAAGACTGAAAGCTGAGGCAAATACCATTAGAGCAATGCCATTGATTGGTATTCCAGCAAACGTGTTAGTTTGTCTGCCCAAAACTGTTGTCTAATTATACCTGAACAAGCAGAGAAAACAACACCAATTGCCACCAGAGCCTACAAGTGAGTTAATATGCTATTTCTCATTGTAGAAAGTGTGCCTGTATACGTTTAAAAAACCAATAAAAATTGGGGTTTGTGTTTCTGATACAAGGCATCTTCTTTACTCTTCATACACATTACTGTCTTCTTTATAAACCACATTTTGTATATGTGTAAGATATCTACTGTAGAGTCCTGAAAGGGACAAGAATTTAAAGAGTCTGTCACTGTTAATTTTAACTTTTGTATCTTCTACTCCCAACTGCTTAAAATAAAACCTGATGATAACTACGTATTTTTTAAGTTCAAAATAAGCAATGCGTGGGAAATTTTAGAAAACTTGAGCAGGTTACATCAGTCAGAAATTGAACTCAGTTTTTCAGAATAAAAGTAGTTCCTCATCTCTATTTTTAACATTAAATAGTTCCCAGGTGAAATCAAGAGCTCTTTATATTGTAAGAGTACTTGAGACTTTTTTGCTGGGATGGAGATCTATATTTTAGACCTGTGCCCCAAGATGTTGAACTTACTCCTACATAACAAAATTTTTAATGAACATCTACCAAAAAAGCATTAGACGAGAAAATGGATATTTTTAAACAACAAACAATCTTCATTAAAGTTGAAGCTTTAAATTAAAGAACAGAATTGGAGCCAATTTTCATTCTTCCAGAGAGCCTCAAATCTTCTATGATCCAACCTGGTAACTGTCTCACCTCGTTTTATTCTTTCAACTCCCACTGCTCAGACAGGGTCTCTTCCAATTAGCCTTCCCTGTACAAGTAACAGATCCATGGTATCTACTGGATTGTTGGGGAAGTTAGACTGGTGGGTTATAATCACAGGCTGGGTGATTTATAGGTTTCTCTGTGTGGGAAAGTTACTGCTCAGTGAGCTGAGGTTTGAATTTACAGTAGTGCTAGCTTAGTCCAGTTCCGTTTTTAAATACAGTTGGGAACAAGCTCATTTGAAAGTGAACTTACAGTACTTAGAGTAGGTTACCTGCCAAATTACTCAGCTATAAATTCTAGCTTCAGTTTGTGAAAAGGGGTTGGGGCCTTGGTTTTTTGGTTTTTTTTTTGTTTTGTTTTTTTGGTTTTTTTTTTTTTTTGTGGTAAACAAATGAAATTTTTATTTTTATTAAAACCTACTAATTGATACTTATGCAATGTTTATGGTTTTATTCTATTCAGTTAACCCGGTCACTGTTGCTACTGTTATTAACATATATGGCTTAGCATTTTACCTAGGTTCTATTCTAAATATGTTGACAATATGCCTTAAGCACAAATGATGTTGCCTGCTGTCATGAGGAACGTTCTGTAATTGACCTTTCTGCATTCTGCATATACTGCAACATTATAGGTGTGTGTGTTCCTCACCTGCACCGGAGATATTGAACAAACATCCTACTACATGGAGCAAAATAGTGGCTTACACAGTTAATGGAAACCCAGTAAAAACGCTGAGACAAGAGAGCAAGTAGCTCCATCAGAACTCAAAATGATGGTCCAGCTAGGATGGGATAGGAGCTTCCTTGAAGGAGTTTTGGGTTTCTTTGTAAGAAGACTGGTGGTTTCGTTGTGTCAGAAGCCACCTATAATTATTTAATACTACTAATTTCCTTCAGCTTCTAGAAAGACAAAGCTGCCATGTACTTCTTAAAACAAATAGGCTTCTTGTTTAAGATTTCATTAGAAGCATTTCTTTGTCCTAATTCATCTGTAAATATGGTGGTGTAATGCTTGCTTACACTTAAGAGAGTACCTGCCAGTGCTTTCAGGCTCTTTAATGAAAGGTAACTTCATTGCAAATTAATTTATGAATTTTAAGAAACTCTGGGTGTGTTGTGTGACAGAGTTCATGTTAGTATGCCAGCTTGTAGCCCTTGTAATATGAAGCTTCTAAATGTCAGATGTGGATCCCTAACAAATGTGCTTATTTTAGAGTTAACCTGTGGCATCTGATTTTTTTCTTCTCTATCCCCTTTCCTTGTTAGACATGAATATTCCTGAACTCTCAGGAGCAGAGAGTGATGCCACTTAATGATTTCAAATATACTATCTTGACAGGTATCTTTTTACAGTGTCAGTCATTGCTATAAGATCAACTCCAGGTCCAGTGATCAAAAGAATAAAGTTATATGACCAAGTTCAAAAAATGAACTTTAGGGCTGCTTGTTGACACATACGTAAGTTGAAAAATGTTTCTTAACAACTGCAGTTAACCCAGCTTTCCAGCAGATGACACTTTCACCAAAACCCTTTAACCTCAGTTCACATAATTTCTGATTCCTTCTTTTTTCTCCTGTTGAGCTGTCATTTTGTGTACCCTTTTCTTGAAAGGATTCTTTGCTTGGATTCTTGATTACTGCAACCTCTCCATTGTTCCCAAATTTATTAGTGATGCAGTGGAACTGCATTAGTGCCATTCACAGGTGTTCTTTCTGTGATTGCGATGACCTGTTGTTCAATCCTCACCCTTTCCTGGTGGCTTAGTAGGCAATTGAAAGCTAGGGAGATTTTTGACCCTTATCAGGCACACCACCTGACTTTGTAAATTCTCGTCACATGTCAGTCTATTGCAACATAAGTAATATTTAAAAAGAACACCAAGCCTACTGTAAAAGGCAAATGTAGTCTTACTGTTGTAAGTCCAACATTGAGGTCATTAAAGAAACTTAATAACGTAAATGGCTTAAATTCTGAAAGTGCCTAAATCTTCATAGTTATGCTATCTTGCAGAATTTTCAGGCTTGCATATCATCTGCTTTGTACATGTCAGAGAATGCTGGATGTGTAAGATACCGTAGTAATGTGGAGGACAGCTTGAATGATGAGTAAAGTGTGAGGGAAAAAGATGGAGGTGGAGGGGAAAGCACCCTCAGCTGGGACCAAGGAATCGTCAACCTCAGCTTGGCACACCTCTCTGCCAGGCAGGGAGGGGAGCTGTTTCTATCCAGGAGGAGACACTTCACACAGATGTCAGCAACCTGCCTTGGAAGTCAGCAACTGGGACACATCAGTCACTTAGAGAGGCCATAAACTGAGAGGCAAAACCTTTCTTTGAACTATATCTGTGTCTCCTGTTTGTGCCCAGTCTCCCATGGCTCTTTTTTTTCGGGTTGTGGCCCTGTTCCATGGATGACCCAAATCCAAGTGATACAATGCAGGGCTTAGAAGGCAAAAGGAGTAAGAATAGACTGAGTGCACCAAGAGAGCCAGAATGCTATGATTTTCTGCCTTGTTAAAGGTTCTTATTTTAGGTGCATGAGACTTGGGCTTGAGTGAGAGGACCAACCAGTCTGATAGCTGTGAGCTGGCAGCAGCAATTGGATGGCTCTGCAGACACTGATAGGCAGGAACTCAGGTATCTGGGAGGCTTTGCTTTGGGGCTGGGCATCTATATAATGATCCTGCAGAGACAGATAGGCACCAAAGCAGCTTCGAGGATCTAAGCAAGCATACTTACTAAAGCCAGTGACTCATATACATACAGAAAGTGTTCTGCTCCTGATTCAGTTCTTTATTATTTTAAATGCTTAATTAAGTCTCTTTGAACCCACAGGTGCAGTCACTTACTGATGCTTATTTGTTTTCTTTTATTTGTCACAAGCTTTCATTTACCAAGATATTTTAGTCAGAAGATTGAACTAGATGTATTTGAGGGGATTTTAATATATTCTTGGAAACTGTGATCAACTCTGGTACTTTTCTGTTCTGTTCTCTGCATGCTAGTATGTGCATTTGCTTGTAGGCAGGTCTCTGGCAGCTGACTCGACCACTACCATTCCCATTTTGCAGGCTGATTGAAAGGTGATTATGTGTGTATGGCTGCTAAATTATTTCTTATGAAAGAGTGTCGTTTTGAATTTTTCATTTTTCAGTGAGTTGAATTTTAATAATCAAATGGCAAATACTAAGAAAAAGAAATCTTTCAGATATATGAGAGGTGAATGAAATACTTAGGATTCAGACTTTTTCATGTCTGTCTACTGACTAGCCAAACATCTATAATTTTCAAAATACAAACACTTTGAATATTACATTCACTTCTATATGCATCAGTCATACAAAATTTTTAACCGCTCTCCTCCAAACCCACTGTTGATGTGCTGATTTTTTTTCTTTGCTTGAATTTCTCTGAAGTTGTTTCACAATACCTGAGCTGTTAGGTTATGCTTACTAAGTTATTTCACTGTTAGTTAAGCCTTTTCATTTCATGGTTTCTTAAAGCGCCATCTAGAATCCAGGCAGTTATGCAAATCACTGAACATCAGTCATTGTGTCTGAATCTTTCCATATCAATTAATTATTTTTGGGGTTTAGTATTTTTTGTTTGTCTGGGGTTGTTTTTTGTTTTCTTTTAAGTTAGGGGTTTTTTTAATCCAAAGCAGAATAAATTTGAGGGATTCAAAATATATCTTATGGAGTAAAGCTTGGCGTAGAGGCATAAGAAGGATAGGAAGAAACTGTAGCACATGTTCATTCTGGTTTTGCCAGAAGAAATTTCAACTCCATGTCTCCTATTTGCAGGCTAAAGTCTCATCACTGAGAGTGCAAAGAGAACACTGTTGTGGTTGTTTTGTTTTATTTTATAAAATATGCCTGGAACCTAGATAAAATAACACAAAATTTGTGTTAAAGTATTAACATGGCTTTTGTTCACAGATATTGTTGGAAATGGTTTTCATACTTTCAGGGGAAGGGAGGGGGAGTAAGCTAAGAAGCTGCAAAACCGTGTGCTAGGAAATAAATACTTATGTAACTTATATAAATAACTTATGTAATTTTTTAGGCTAAATTTTATTGTCAACTTCAATTTAGTGCATGCTCTCTGCATGTTTTACAATTTAGTTGGAAAAGTTTGTAACTGATAATTTTGTTTTGACCTCCCCTTGGAGGGAGTGCTGTGCAGACTTTCTGAAAGATGGGCTTTCTGCTTATATTATGATAAAAATGTCCACTGCTTATCATATTCTGAGAGTGTAAATTCAACTTTAGTCTAGTGTTCCTTATTGTTTTCCGTAGCTGTCTGAAGAAGTCTAGCCAGAAGGGAACAGTAGGTGCTGGGATTTAAGGCAGCTTTGGGTGGCTACAAATAATGGCTTACCCTGAAATGTGTTTAGATTCATCCTGGCTTTAAAATCATTTTGAGAGAGGGCAAGCTGTGGGAGACTGAGAGTACTGTGCTATAGGTAAGGTACCAAGATCTCTTCCCTCCCTTCAGCCGCAGGACTCTCCCTAATAATGCTGGAAGTAAAAATGAATCATTTATGAGCATCAGTAGACACATGGGTGGGGCCTCTTTTAAAACTGGTATTTTTGTTGATGCAACACATGTGATGGCCTCTTAGTTCTGAATATAAGTGTTACAGAGAGGAAATTAGGTTGGTTCGCAGAGGAGATCAGGCAGACCTTGCAGTGCGTCTTGCTGAGGAGCTGGAATCTCCACCAGTACTGTGCTTCAGATACTAGTACATGTGGAAGAAAAATGGAAGGTAAGTGTCTTGAAACTTTAATATCCCTTAAACCAGGACTGAAAGCAGTAATAATTAGATGATCATGTGTACAGACCTAAAAAATTGCACATGTTTTTGTGTATGGCATCAAGTCCAGGGATGACTTGTACGTTTGGGTGTTCTTGTGGAACTAGTGAGAAAGGGGAAAAAACAACTTTTGAAAAAAACAATTATGAAGGAAAAAGAGAGGTATGGGGAAGATTTGGTGAAACAACAGCCAATTCTGAGAAGAGGAAATAGCATGGAAAAGAATACATT
The DNA here is from genome assembly GCF_017639235.1 of Corvus kubaryi. NCBI lineage: Eukaryota > Metazoa > Chordata > Aves > Passeriformes > Corvidae > Corvus > Corvus kubaryi. Next base: position 10,850,765 of record NW_024580666.1, on the reverse strand, counting down.
TTATTTCAAGCATAAAGTACAAAGTGCTAGGTTTCAGCATTTTTCTGTGAGGATCAATTTCCCAATGAATACCTGAAGTAGTCTGCCTTGAATGAAGGCAAAATATGAATTGATAGAGAAAAACCTGTGACTGGTACTGATGGTCAGGTTTCTACCAGAAGCAGAAAACCAGTAAGAAATGTGAAACTGAATTGCCTTTAGTATTTTTTCTGAGCTGCCTTTGCTTAAGACAGCAATCCTCCTTTGTGATCCAGTTGCTATACTTAAATCTGATAAGCAACCTGTGGGCTGACTGTAGAGAACTTCCCTGGGAAACACAGCTCCCTGATGTTCCAGTTCAGCTGGATTACTGAGTGGATGAAGAGTAGCTGTCTTGGTTTATAAACACCTCCAGAGACCAGGCAAGGATCAGGTTCTTTCAGTGCTCTTGGCCGCAGGAATTTGCCATGTGCTATAAGCACTTTCGGTTTGACCAGAATACTTTGTGTTATGGTTGACAACTGTCACTGAGATATGAGATTTTCAGTTCAATTCTGTTGCTCTTTCTTGTCAGCAGGTATGTTGCACTCATGAGCAATAATGATGTAATGCACTCCTGTATTTTTTGGTTGTTGTTGTGATAGTGTGCATATTTTTATCATGGGTAGCGCCCAGCTCTGCGTGTTTTGCTGATCTCTGTTGAAGATCTGAATGACCAATTCATCATCAAATTCAAATAGTTAGATAAAAAAAAAGATTATTTTTATTCAAGGAAAACAAATCAGAAAAATATGCCTTTTTTTTTTGCCCCTTCCCTACCTATTCCGCCACCTCCTCCCCTCCCCCCCCCCATTAACTTAAATTATTATTTAATTCAGGATGTGATCCTGGGAAACTCCACTTGCTTATGTTAAAAATCTCCTGGTCCCAAGGGCTTAGCTATGAGTCTCCCCTTATGTGGATACACCCTTGGTTCTGGATGGGAAAAATTATTTTTCCTTAAATTTTAATTCTGTATTCAATGCAGTACCCATGAAGTTAGAGAAGTTGCATTGTTAGATTTTTCTGTAGGCTTAGCAGGACCAACCTTAACCCTTTAGAATTATAATAATATACAAGACTTTGTACATCAGTAAACCCAATTTCCAAAACTGCTGAGAATCTGTGGCTCCCATCATCTTCAATTAGAGTGAAGAACTTTTGAAAATAAAAAGTTGCATGCAAATAAGTAAAGATGAATGTTGCCACCCATCCTTCTGGCACCAGTGTCATAATTACTCCTATGAAATGACTGATATGCAGGCAGGATGCCCAAGGGGGAATCAGCCAAAATTTTTGTCAAGCTAATCACAGCACCTGGGATAGATTGTCAGCATTTTGAAATGTCACAATTTCTGAATACTTCCTTTTCCACTAAGTTCCTCAAAGATATCTGCAAACTTTTTATGACTTTGGGAATGCAGACTGAGACATTTGCATGTGTATTTAACAGCAGTTAAAAGTTTCATATTTATATACATCTATTTTCTTTTCGTAAGTCACTTAGAGTGCCACTTAAGCTTTTAAATACATACATTTTTATCAAGATTTTATTTATTCTATTTACTTTATTATTTTATTTCTTTTACAAAACAAACCCAAATGTCTCAAACAATAGCATGTGCACATTTACTGTCTAGCTGTGGTTGAAAAGTAACAGTCTGTAGACAGCATGTTGTAGTGCGTGGAGATAATATTACAGTGCAAAGTCAACTTTTCAAGTAGAGATCCTAATATTGTCCCTCAGCATCAGGTATTAAAAAGCAGACACTTTTTAAAAGAAGTGAAACTTGTAGCACAGCTTTAAAAATCAAAGACTCAGACAAGTTTCCATCTGCAAGCTAGGAAAGTGGTGAACTTGTAAAGGGATTTTTATGGATGTATGTCTCAATTTCAGTCTTGCTGAATTTGGAACAAAGTTTTGAATGAATTTAGAAAGAATTTTCTCTCTTTCATTACTGTCTCCTCTTTCACCTAATCTTAACCACAGTCAAAGATGGGAACTTAATTATATGGGGTTTTTCCATTGTGCTCCTTTCTCTGTCCTGCAGTCATTGAGCTGGGAGAAGTCGACTTGAACTGTCCTTCCAACTGTCAAATACATAATACCCATTTCTTCGGAACTGACAGACAGATAATAAGGAGAGGGCAAGCCTTCAGCTTTTATGCTCGTTTCCAAAATCGGGAATGGGATGACTCCGTGGACCAGGCTGCTTTCACCGTGGAGACAGGTAGTCACTCCCAAACACTCTGTAGTCTTTCCTAGTCCTTTGCTGTATAGAAATATTTCTCACAATCTTCAGAAGACTTCTTTCATAGTCTTCATATTCCCATAATCTACTCAATCATGTTCCTTGTGAAGAGACTACCTTCCCCTAACTCAGGCAGTTCTTCTAATATGTAAAGTTTTCTCACTCTGCTAGAGAAGTGACAAGTGAAAAAGAAATCCACCCTTGGGAGCTTCGCCTTGCAAATGATGCCTAAGAAAATTACTAGCCTTTTACATGTGCTTTGTTTAGTCTGATGGAAGTGGTTTTTATTTTCCTGAAAAGGCCTCAGACCCTGTGAATCAAATGAGACAAAATGCACCTTCCCAATGGGCAGATGTCTAGACCAAACCTGCTGGAGTGCTTCCTACAAAGTTCATCAGCCAAAATGCATCAGTATCAGCGTGTTTCCTCCCTCCAGTGTCTGCATTGGCCGTTATATTCTCAATATGCAGATCACATCTTGTGGTCACACATATCAGCGGTGTCTTGGAGATTTTTATGTCCTTTTTAACCCTTGGTGTGCAGGTAAGAACTTTAGTGTTGTCAGATGGTTTTAAGAAAAATAGCTAGGGATGAGTAAAAATGTTGAAGATATTTATTATTTAGATGGTAAGTAAAGGATGTAGTCACAGAAATAATGAAAAGCAAGGAGGGATTTAACGTTGTTATTTTTTATTTTTTCCTCCAAGTTCAAGACTGTCTCAAGCAAATGTTTTGATTTGTTTTATTAGTGGTAGTAGGAGTGAGGTATAATTTTTTCCCACAACTTTTACAGTGTCTTGACAGGATAGAAAGTATTGGGAAGTTTGCTCTGTTCACCAGGAAACACATTTTTACAGCGAGAGTGACTGAGCACTGGCTCAGTCAGGTGAGGTTGTGGAGTCTCCATCCTTGGGGATATTCAAAATCCTTCTAGATATGGCCTGGGAAACTGGCTGGAGGTTGGACCAGATCACTTCCAGGGGTCCCTTCCAACCTCAACTATTTTGTAATTCTGTGAATACTGTGTTATCACCATAAAATAATATAGTACAAATACAAATTAAATTCTGTAGATCTGGCTCTGGTAGCAAGCAATTCTGGAGCCTGTAGGACATTGCCAAAATCATTACATGACAAATATTCACATTGTCTGTGCTGATTTGATCTAAATCAGATACACAACTCTATGTGCTGAGCGTTTGACTCGTAGAACAGCTTAGTGTGAAGATAAATTGCAAGCTCTTCCATTCATGTGTTCTACAGCAGGGAGAGACTTAATAAAGATATTATCTAGCTGTAAGTAGGAATGAATTGTCTGTGAGCGCTTAAAGAGGCCACAATCTTCAGCATGATTAAAAGTATAAATCAAAAATTCTTAGGAAAGGAAAGAGGGATCCAGTGAAGCAGAAGATAACGAAGCAAGTAGAAAAGTATATTTTGTCTGAATGAAAGCTCTTCATCTTTTCCAGATGACCCTGTATATATGGACAATCAGGCCCATAGAGAAGAATATGTTCTGAATGAGCATGGAATACTGTATGAAGGAGTTCACAAGCACATTACCTCTCGACCATGGCACTTTGGACAGGTACTTTTTGAAGACGTGTTCAGAAATAGATGTCATCCATACACTGACAAATGAAGTGTTATCTGTATTTTTCCAGAAATGCATGCTCTATTTGTAGTGCAAAGGTTTTTAGGAGCAGCTTGGATTATGCATACACAAACCAAAATGTCTGAGAATTTCACTGTAGCTCAAATAACTGGAACAAAGTTTTGTCTAGTAAAATCAGGGAAATTGCAGAATGTTCTGGAAACGAGTGAAACAAATATTGTGCTTCTGAAGGAAAATTATTCCATTGGCCAAACATAAGTAAAAATGATATGTTTTTGCCTTTGGTTTTCCTTCAGGCAGACAGGCAACACCATGCAGATCATTAGGAGCTGTGCTTGATTTAAAAAAAGAAAACAAAAGGGCAGGAGAGGAGAGAGGGCAGCTCATATAAGTGAAAAAGACTGGATTATTGACAAGAAAGGTACTTAATCAACGTCAGCATACCATGATGCCTGTGTTGTCCTCTTTTTCCTCAGTTTGAAGATGGGATTCTGGATATCTGCTTGAAGATCTTAGATATGGGTGCGAGTTACCATCAGGGCTCTGATCGTGACCACTGTTGGCGCAATGACCCTGTGCATGTCAGCATGGTGGTGAATCACATGGTAAGACCTGTAGGGATGTGAGACCTCTGAATAGATCAGGTCACACTTCATTATATTATAGGACAAACTGCATTGTAATCAAACACAGTAGGGGAGCAGGGAAGATCCTTTCTGTGCTCAGATTCACAGGAAAAATAAACTTGGAACACTAATTTCTGACGATTTTGAGACAAGCTTAGAATGTGAAGGCATGGTTGGCTATTTGGAAAGGTTGCTTTTCTTTTCTCTTTCTAGATGAGTAGCCATACCACTAGCAGTATCATGAAGATTCCAGAAAACAATGATTACCTGAAAGGAACAAAGCCATTTTCCTGGAACGGAAGTGTCCCTATTCTACAGCAGTGGTACAGTGGCAGATGCAGGCCAGTCAGATATGGGTACTGTGGATCGCTTGCTTCAGTAATGTGCACAGGTATGATATTTCAGTTTGTCCTTACCTAGTTTATAGAAAAAAGAAGAGAAAACAAGGATCAAAAACCTCTGACCCCAAAAACTACTTGAAGAATTTTACTCATAAGCATTTTACTAGAAAAGAAATTGAATATTTTTCTCATGCTCCTGATATAGCGTTTATTATCAACCTTTTGCTTTCCTATACAGGACAGGCTGAAGAGCAAGAAAAGCAGTTCTGGTTTCTCTGTGACCTTTATATTATGCAGTTATCAATACCGGAACTTTTATTAAAACACAGAGCAAGTGCAGCATCACCGAATCATGGAATAGTTGGGGTTGGAAGGGACCTTTAAAGGTCACCTAGTCTAGTCGTCTAACCCCATTGTGGAGCAAAAATTTATGCTTTGGGTGATGTTTGAAGGATGAGAAAAAACACTAAGTTATGAACAGGAAGATCTCTAGTAATGTCTCCTCCAAACCACAGAAGCATCAGGCTATATTCTCCTTTTTAATGCAAAAGATGAGATAATAGTGCACTAAACTCTACAGACAGAAGATTTGAGTTCCAACTTTATACCATTTATTTACTGAACCTGCTTCTACATTGACAAAAGTTACATTGAAGTCCTGTAGATGAATCTATATGTATCACACTATTTACTTAAAAAAAAAAAAGAAGTTTTATTAAAACAGAATCAGGTTAATGATTTCTGAACTTAAAACATCTGGTTTTGTGGGGTTTTTTTGTTTTTATTTTAAGTTGGAAGAGTAACAAACCATTGCTTTCAGCTAGGCTTTTATCAGACTGCTTTTCAAGAACTAAAAAGAAGTTTTGAAGACAGAATCACTCCATCCCAAGTATTGCTTCCTATCCATTGTATTTCTATAACCGCAAAGTAGAATATAATTATTTATAAAATAAATGAAGGATTTGCCTGATTAATTTGTAATGAGTCATTCATATTTTTTTTCTTACAGTGATGAGGTGTTTGGGAATTCCAAGCCGTGTTGTCACAAGCTTCTGTTTTCCTTGCTCAATTGAGAATCCCCTTGGTATCAATGAGATTTTTGACGCTTCTGGTAAAAACCTGTGTGGCAAAGACAAGCTATGGTAAATAAGAAAAATATAAAGCTCTTTTGCCCTTTAAAAATGTTAAATGATAGGAAAACTGGTATAAATTTAGCAGATCAGTGTCTCTCTTTGGTGGACCTCTCTTCAGTGGGGTAATGTTCTTCAGTTTCCTAATAATACATTTCAAAACCATGAAATTACTACAGAGGTAGTCTGCTCAATGTAGATTTTCAAAAAAGAAAAAAGCAAAACCTCTTGTGAGAATCCATGCTGCCTGCTTACCCTTCTCAGCAGAAATAAATAAGGCTATCAAACTTAGTAGCTTAGTAGCTGTATATCATGAAAAGCTAGGGAAAATTTATCACTAATTTTGACTATTATCTTCAGTCATAATCACTTGGTTGATAACTATGTTGTCCTCCTGATGTTCTTCATCCTGATGGCTTCATTCTTATAAACCTTTTGATTCCTGTTAAACAAAAGATCTGTGTTGGCCTGTTATCAACTAAAAGAAGCATGTCTTGCAATCAGGTCTGTGGGGCTCTGGAACCAATTTCCAGTCTGAGTGATACAAACCAAACAAAACCACTCCTGTCACAAACATCATTAAACACACAAAATCTTCAGTTGATTAAAAAATTATCTCTGACATGATTTTCCTCTGTCATAAGGCATTAAACCTGCTAATCCAAGAGATATCTTTAATTGTATATTCCTTCATTCTACAGGCGATACCACTGCTGGAATGAATCTTGGATGGCTCGCAGAGACATAAATCAGTGCTGTGGTGATTGGCAGTGTCTGGATCCAACACCTCTGGAAACAGGCAGAGGTAACTTTACTATAGTTGGAATAATTTTCCTCAGATTGCATTGCTGAGTTTCCCCTACTACTCAGGTTACAATGTGTTATAACATTTTTGTTCTTATTTAGGTTCAGCTTGCAGTGGTCCTACATGGGTTCGAAGCATCAGGGAAGGGGAACTGGACTTGGATTATGATGGTCATCATATGTTTTCTCGAGTAAATTCAAACTATGTTGGCTGGCTTTCCCAAAACAATGCCCAAAGAACAAAATTTTTCTGTGACACATGGCCATGTGGACAACGTCTAATCACCAAGAGCGTTGGCAGTGAGCAATTTGAAGATATCACTGGAGCTTACAAGTATGAGCTAGGTATGATGAAAATATATTAAATGGGTTAGAGGAAATTTTACAGGGTAATCATATCAAAGTATCAAAGTAATCCCTCCTGTGTTAAAATATGCAGAACAATCTGAAATTGTCTTTTATTTTTGAGAAAGAGGCAGATGCTTTTCTCTTCAAAGATCTTGATTTTTAAACTCCTAAATATATTTAGATGATTCAAACAAAGCACATACTAATTAGGATAGGATAGGATAGGATAGGATAGGATAGGATAGGATAGGATAGGATATTTCAGCTGGAAGGACCTACAATGATCATCTCATCCAACTGCCTCACACATCAGGACTGACTGAAAGTTGAAACTTACTGCTAAATACTTCTTTTTAAGTCACTGACAACCGTGGCACATCAAACACCTCTCTAGGCGGCCTGTTCTAGTGTTTGACTAGCCTCACAATAAAGAAATAGTTCCTAATGTCTCGTCTGAACCTTTCCTAGCACAGCTTTGAACCATTCCCATGCTTCCTGCCACTGGACACCAGGAAAAAGAGCTCAGCACCTCCCCTTCCACTTCGTCCTCTCAGGAAGCTGCAAAGAACAATGAGGTCACTGCTCAGCCTCCTTTGCTCCAACCTAGACAAAGCCAAAGCCCTTAGCTGTTCCTCACAGGACATGCCTTCCAGCCCTTTCAATAACACTGTTTGTATGCATATGTTTTGGTCTCATCTGTACAATAGTTTAAAATATTAGCAGACTTGAGAGAATCTAAAAAAACCCACAAATTCTTCTAAACCTAGGATTAAAGCCTTACTTGTTGCTTCTAGTGCCAGGTCTGTAAGCAAATATGCTTACTTACTAAATTCATGTATTATTAGCATATTCTGCTGTTCTCACTTTGGGCCACAGATTATTGGTTTTCATATTCCAATAGAAGGGAGGAGTTCAACCAGCAAAATTGCATAAAGGAATGAACAGTAGATCACAGCTGATTGTACATTTGCAAGCTCTGTGGGTTTTTTTGGTTAATTTTTGGTTGGTTGGTTGGAAAACAATTGATAGTTTCTTTGTTTTAATGGCATATTTTGCCTTTTGCGAGAACTAGTAGCATCTCATATTCACCCTTATCCTTTTAAAGAGTTATATTTTGAGTTTTGTACTAACAATACATTTTGAGATTTACATGACCATTTTTAAATTTAACTACTTAAAAGTAAAATACGGTTTTAAATTTTTTTTTCCCTGAGATGTTTATTTTCTTCTGTGCATTCAGACTGCTGTATCTCATATTTCATTATCTGGTGCATTTGTTTAACAGCAACCTGCTACTTTAGGTTCCAGGAAGGAGAAGCAATAAATTTAATGATCTTTATTATTTAGGTAGAATAATAATAAGGTTCTTGTGCCTCCAACAGATTCATTATCATGTATCTTCTTCAACAGGTTCTGTGAAAAACAAAGAAGCCTATTTCCGGGCTTACAGAAGAATTCACCCAGGGTATTGTAATGCTTCCAACTGTCATATAGAGAGAGAGTTATCGTCTCTGAAAAACCCATTTCTGAGCGACTCTGGAATTAACATGAGGTTAAAGATGGCTAACTGCCCAATGTATGGTGAAGACGTCCAACTGCACTGGCTGCTTGAAAATTTGCGTAATGAGAACAAAACCCTGAAGTTTAATTTGTGCGCACAAATTATAACCTACAGTGGTTGCCCAATGGATCAATTTTGGAAAGACACTGTGAACGTCACACTGGGTCCAAGGGAAGGTAAGAGGATGAAATTGTCTAATACCCTGTTCTTTTCAAGAGATAGTTGGATTTTAGGATTTGCGAAGACTTCTTAATAGTGGTGGGAAGTGAAATGTGTTAAATCTTGACAGCTGAATTCGCTTTAGGGTGATCACTCAAAAATCAACACAATGTCAATACTACATGTATAGTGAGAGGTAAATTGTAGTCTTTCCTTAATTTCTCAAGGTTTAGAGATTTTTATGGTATTTTAAAATAATGATTGCATTAAAATTTCGATTCTGAATTCGATACTCAATACAAAGATAAAGCCGCAATTGTCTATCAGAAAAGCAATGTTTTCTTTGGCTAGATGATATCAGCCAGTGTAAAACACTTCTTAGAGCACCTAGACATACCATATGCTGAGAAGTGCGAATGTGTAGCAGAATATAAACACCTGCTTCCATGGTTAATATATTTTTCTGGAAGAAAGAAGATTGCTTTAATTAAACCGCATCATTGTAAGACAAAATTTCATACCGATATTAAAATTCTATTTTACCAGGCTTTAATTTGCCTATATTTGAATTATTGCTTTAAGAATTGCACTGGGAGGAAAGTTTCCAAATTTTGCATAACAATAATAGTAATAATAATAGTAATAATAATAATAATAAACAACCAAATAATCTCCTTGCAAATTCACTGATAGATGAATTGAAAACTGTGAAACTGATTGCTGCAGATAGCAATGTATCACCCTAAGTCAGGAAAAACTCTGTCTATTTTCAACGATTCCATGATAACTCAATATTTAATTAAGCCATTTGTAAGTGTAAGTTAAACTTTAGGAGAAGGCAAGTGGAAATATTAATCAAAAATTCAGAAAAAAAATTCAAATAAATTTGTTTTACAGTGAAAAAAATTCCTCTGTGTATATCATATAATCAGTATGGAAGTTATCTCTGTGATCACAACATTATGAAAGTGGTAGCTGTCTCAGACCCAGAGTGTGGAGAAGCTCTGATGGTGAGCAGGGATATTGTGGTCAACAGACCACCTGTTATTGTAAAGGTAAGGAACTTTAATTATGGAATTTGTGATCTAAGGAACAGACTTGGGGACCCTTATTGGCCACTTCCTAAGTAGTATTTCAATAAGCTTGAAATACTTTACATTTTTCTTTTATCTTATTGCCCTTTTCTTAATTTAGCAAGATTGGTGTGATTTTTAAAGTAAAGTAAAAGTTGACTTAGTAATGTATAGAGATCATAGAAGTAAGTCAGAAAGAAATGTGTATGAATAATCCTTTTTTATGTTTTTTTCCTTTCATTTATTTACCTCATTGTTAATTTTGTAAGGATTAAAAAACCATAAAATGTGTTTGTTTCTTTTTTAACTAGCTGCTGAGCCAACCCAGACTGAAAGTACCATGTACTGCAGAGATCTCATTCTGTAATCCTCTCCAGGAAGACATGAAGAACTGCGTAATGACATTAGAAGGCTGTGGTTTATTCAAAGAGCCAATGACCATTGAGTAAGTTCATCAATTCTTTAAATGGGGATAATATTGGGGCTTGACTAAGGTGTGCAAGATCAGAACAGGTTTTGAGAGAGACAGTAGTTCTGATTTTTTTGGTGTTTAGCACATGAACAGGACTTTTTGCCTCTTATTACTTTGAGACTACATTAAAAGCCTCACTCCTCTTGAAACTGATCATCATTTAAACCTGGCAAGATATGCTGCTGCTTCATTTTTCTCAAGATTTAATTTAAGTGGATGCATCAAATATCTGCACTCTTGTCTTTACAAGAATTACTAGCTGGGTCCCCCATCCCTTACAGTCCTATTGAGTTTATAATAAAATTCCCTAAATATTAATGAACCAGCAGTAGCCACGTATAGGAACGATTAGAGAACGACAGTGAGAAATAGCAGTATGCATTCTAAGCTCATAACACATTAATCACAGGAAACTGGAAACTTCCAGGATGCCGTAACATTCTAGGAAAAGTAGCTGTTCATTAATATGCATTGCTTGTCTTCATGACAAGGAGAACTGACAAAAGTATGACTAGTTTGAGGGGAAGAAATTAGGAATTGTTCTCACTGAATAATAATGAACTGGATTCCACAAAGCCGCCCTATCAAACTGCTGCAATTGGTAAGCAATAAATACACCTTTGAGGCAGAAAGGTGCTACATTTTTTGAGAATTCAAGACAGTACCACAAATGATTTTTCAATTCCAATTACAGAATTGACTATGGGAGTCTTCCAAATCTTCTCTTGGGACAGAAGTTTTTACCATGCTTTTCACAACAGAGAATACGTTATTTTTGGAAGAAGACAAGAATAACAAAGTTGTCCTAGCAGTTTGTCTCTAAAATATGTCATAACAAAATCAAACTTAATTTGATGCACTCATCTGGTAGCTCTTAGGTCTCTGAGCTACCCAGGGTCCTAATTATTTTCCTTCTCTTGCTCCAGTTTGGGAACGCTGGCATCCAACCAACAGGCACGGACCATCGTGGAGTTCACACCTTACAGGCTTGGCAGCCACCGGCTCCTGGCCAACCTTGGGTGCCACAAGTTTGCCTACTGCAAGGGATGTGCCAAGGCCGAAGTGTGTTGCTCTGCAGGCCAGAATGGTGTCCTGCCCGTCAGCCAGAACGGGTCACTCCCAGTGTGTGAGAATGGCTCCATCCCCATGAATGGCTCTGGGCCTGTCCCTGTGGCAGACCCTGCGTTCAACTCCATGTGTGAATATATATGTATCCCAGTGTGCAACCCAAACTGCAGCGCAGGGGGGCAGCCTGTGTACGACTTCGTGTACCTCCCTGCAGGCCATCCCTTGTGCAACTCCATCTGCAACCAAGGCTTCAATCCGAGCATCAATCCTGGGTTTGAGACAGGATGCGATCCTGGCTTCCGTGTCATATGTGAGACCGTGCCTCCTGCTACGTGTGCTCCAATGCCTCCATCCATGTACAGCTCCATGCCAGCCCCAGCATCCAACCCTGTTTGCACCCCTATGCCTCATGTGGTGTTTGAGACAGGTCCTGCTCCCACACACCCATCTGGAGGTGGAGGGGGGCCAATGTCCTACTCTGTCTCTGTCCCCGCGAATAATGCGGTGAGTGCATTGCTGACCCACTTCATGTCTGGCCCCAGTCCCAGTGGGGCAACCCAGGCAGTCCCTATGTCTGCTCCATCATCCTACTCCATGTGCTCTCCAGTAGTCCACACCATCGGTAATCCCATGCAACCTCCAACTCCCCTTTCAGTGCCTGGTGCCTCCATCTCACATGTTGTTTGTGGCTCCACACCCTCTCCCACCACCCAGCCTCCATGTGGCCCAGCGGCCACCCTGTCCTCCCAACCCCTGAGTGCCGCAGTAGCCCACAGCATGTGCTCCCCAGTGGCTTCCCCAGTGCCCCGTGCTGCTGACCGTAGCAGCACCCCAACAGTGCTGCATGTGGGCAGCGCCTCGGCATCCCACTCACGGTGTTCCCCAGCCCCCCGTCCCGTGGGACCCCCAGCATCCCACTCACTGTGCTCTCCAGCCCCCCGCCCAGTAGGGCCCCCCGCGGCCCACTCCCTGTGCTCGCCCAGCTCCGCCTCGCTGGTGGCCGTGGGCTCCCGCCCTGCCAGCTCCCCCGCCGCTCAGCCCTTGGACTCGTCAGCTGCTGCCTGCCCCCCGTGCTCCCCATCCCCTCGCCCCCTGGCAGGTGCCACAGCCCGTTCCCTCTGTGCTCCCATCTCTCGCTCCCTCTCCCAGATTGTGGGTGCCTCCGCGTCTCGCTCATTGTGCGGTTCTCAGTGGGGAGACACCACTACTCGCTTGGGCTCCCACTCCACGTGGGCTCCCACCTCTCGATCATTGTGGAGCCCTGAGGGGCGCTTGGGCTACTCCTCGACCCGTGCCACCTACGGCACACTTACACGCCCTCCATACAGCTCCCTGAACCGCTCCTCCTACACCTTGTCCCGCTCTGGCTACACTACCCTACCCCGCTCCACCTCTCCCTCTGCCTATGCCACCCTGACCCGCTCTGGGTCGTGCCCCTCTGGCAGCACCCTGGCCCTGGCAGGGTCCCGCAGGCCCTGGAGTCCCGGGAGGAACACTCTCACCTATTTCAAACGCAAATATCTGTAACGGAGAGTAACCTGGGAAAACCCAAAGCCAGTGAAATAAAGCCTGTGTGCAGACACTTTGCAAGAGGTTAGAAATAGGGTGATGAAGAGCAGCGTGCTGCTCCTGAGCATTTATCTGTGGATTTGAGATGTGCCAGGAAGCAGGCTGCTAGCCAACTGCTGAGGGATGCATTCCATGTAATACTTGTATGTCTTGAGATACGGTACGGTGGAAGTGACAAATGAATGTGCTCCCCGCGGAGCCGTCGTGACAATAGTTGCACGGTGCAGGTAATCAGACTTACTTGCTCAGTCAAGCTGTTTTATAAATGATGTTCTTTCACTCTCTCTTCCCTTGATTTCTTGCAATGCACATTTCTCAGATGTCCCTGGGCTACAGCACTCGTAGCAAATCTCTCTCCCTGCATGAAATGTGCTGTCCTTGGGATGCTGCAGAGGTGACAGCAGACGTGCCTTATGTCTCACCTAACAGACACTGGGCCCCTGAACCCCAGCGTTGTTGTGGCTCAGGTCAGTTCTGCGTGCACTCTGTTCCCTAGTTGTGTAACACTGAAAACTGTGGAGGTCGCAGAGCAACTAAATCGTTACAAATCAGCTGAAGAGTTTAACAGCTTGGGGGTTTTTTTATCCTTTTTTCTTTTTTTAACAATCAATTTAGTTTTACTACTCTTGATGTATTACAGACGCAGTATCAGGAATCCAAAGGTCAGATTAGAAAGTCTGCTAAACTCTATGAATAATTAATACAATTTATTTGCTTTCACAACTGACTGTTTTTCATATAGCATATTTCAAGAAGTTTTTCATATGCATACTTGTATGTATTTAGGTTCTTAGGAAAAGCTCTAATTCCACAGCTGTGCCTTTTTGATTCAGTATAGCTAGAAAACTTAGAAAAAGAAGTATGATGTTACCCTTTCTTTCCAGTACCCACCCCTCCCAGCCAAAAGGTTAAGAAGGTGAATGGAATGTACTGCATCTTCTTCAGATGATGGTACTGTTCCAACCTTCTCCAGGTGTTTTAGGAGTTGAAATCATACATTGTCATAATGAAACTATCCCTGAATTTTGGATTTGCTCACAAGAATTTTGGATTTACTGACATCACCTCCCACCCCTCCATTATTTTCCTCTAGTAGTCCATTAATTTTAGTAGCAAGTGTTAGTGGGGTTTTGTGGTGAGGTAAGTTTGCTGGTGCTGCAGAAACTTCAGCCATGTAGCAATAGTATTTCAGTAGTATTGCTGTAGTTCACGCCCCTATGTGATGAGACTGAGTAACCTTCTGAGGATTTTGAAAAAGTGTCGTGTCACATGGTAGCTGTGAACGTGCCAGCACTATCAACTGCATAGTAATTCTGAGTAAGGTAGAAGAAAGATTTGCCTGGATATTGTAGTAGAGTGATCATAACTCAGTCACCTGTTTTTTTTACACAGTTTCAATAGTCTATGTTAGATATATACTGAGAATTTCTTTGCCTGACTGACAATAAAATAGAAATTTAAAAACCACCTGTCATTCTATTGTTTTGGGAGTTTTTTTGGTAATACTTATTAAAAGGTGAGGACTAAATCTCTGCAAGTGAACTGATTTGTGAAATCTTCCCTCCGATCCGCTTCTGTTAAATTTCCTGTTCTTTTCCTCAAGGTCTGAAAAAAAGGCTTCAGAATAAGATCTGAAGTTAGGAGAAACCTCTAGATTTCCTACTTTACCTGAAATACTCAGTTTGATCTTAGAGGAAAAATGAAGCCATCCTCTTTGCTCTCAATAAACCTTTCCACTTGTTGCATGAGTTTTTCCTTTGCTCTGTAAAACTCTCAATCCACAGAAATGCCAAAATGAACAAACCTTTGGGTGGCAGAGAAAGAGGTAGAAAAGATACTAACAGCATTTACTTAAGAAAAAAAAGTGATTTTTTTTTTTGAAAATGTGTTAATAGTACATGGTAGCTACATAATTGTCAAATAACATTTCAGATTTCTTTTCCCAGTAGTGGCATGACTTCTCTGATGTTCCCAGTTTCTGAGAACAAGCCTGATTGCATATATTTCAGAAACTCCAAAGATTTGGTCACTGGAGTTGTTGAGAGGTATGCAACCTCCACTCCCACTTTTCTTCCCATATATGCTGGATATACATTGCTTTTGAAAGAAATGTAGTAAGTTAATTCTAACTAGAGCCATAGGGGATGACAGAAATTCTTTAAGTTCAAAATTATTCTAGTACTGAAGAAATGCTGTTGTTGTCTCATACAGCCTGGCAATAACAACATGTAGTTTGTAGTCTCCCAGCAAAGTCCATTGCACAGTCTCTTACTCAACTGGGGTGGCCGAGGGGGGTGGGCAACACATAGACAACTAAAGAAAAGGAATCCCCAAAACAATAACAGTGAAATCCCACAAAACAACAGAATTTAAATTATCTCCTTCTTAAATGTTTATGAATGAAAAGCCCTAGCCTATGTTTTATAAAGTAGCTCCTATGGCAGGAGGCATGGTTTAAATTTCCACAAAATTTCTGGTTTGTTTTGTGGTGGATTGGTTTATTCGTGGGGCTTTTTCCATAAGTCAGACCAAAATGATTGTCTCAAATATACTTACTTGAAGTAAAACCCACAAGAAATTAATTTTTTTTTTGCCTAATGCATTAAATATATTGAAGATTAACAGTATTCAGTAATGTGGTGTGATACATAAAGAAGTCTATTTTAGAGAATGAAAGGCCAGCTCAAGCATGACAGTTATAGTCATCAGAAATTAAATACAGTACTGTCATATTTATGTGTTCAGGAATAAATTTCTAATTTTAATCTCAGTTCAGACATGGATTTTATTTAAGTGAGGGAAATATATTCACATTTTTCCCTAGTCTATGAAGGTGAAAAAAGGCATTTGCTCATGCATTGTTATAGTTACCCTTTCTATGATTTAAAATTATAAATGGAAGTAGTGGAATTTATTTTTGTGCCCAAATGAAATGAGGTTGTATTTATTTTAGAGATGAGGAAGAATATAATATGTGGTAATTTTCAGTTCTTATCCCTGACAGTTCATTAGACCTTTACAAATCATTTTTTAAATGAGAAGTTTCGATGGTTTATCTGCAAGTTAATGGTTTCACTTTTAATGCTTTACGTTTGTGTTTCTTTGGACATTTGCTGACAGCATACCATAAAATGCTTGAGTGAAATGTGATTTATTTTTATATATTCCATTACCTGCAAGAAAAATGTTGAAAGGTATAACTCAATGAATAAATTTCCTACCAAGCATTAGTTATAGAGGTAAATTAAATTTTATATATTGCATCAGACAAGAAGATTAAATTAGGGAAAAACTGTATTAATCTTATTTAGTGTTAAAACCAAACAAAATATTTTGGAACATATACTATTTATAAAAATAAAGCAATTAAATATTACCAGGAAAATGTGAAAATATTCAAAATGCAAAAGATAACAAGGATTTATTTATTTGTTATGCAGCAATTTTATGTCTTCTATTATATACTTCCATTATATCTGACTTTTCAGAAGTTGATTTCTTCATGCTGCATCTGCAGAAGTGTTTTTATAAAGAAAGGCCTTTATTTGTAGAAGGAAATCCTATCCAAATACTTTACAGATATCCCAGCTCTTTCTTTCTTTCAATGCCTTAAATGGGAGGAATTTCTTCCACACCTTTATATGTTCTTCCTTCTTCTTTGTCTTTGAACTGCAATGTATGTTATGTAATGTGCTTTTATGCTCATTTGTATTGAGTAACCTTCTGACTCTGAGTAACATCAGAATAAAAGTTTAGTACAGGATATCAATGCAGGACTGAAAACAGAAACTATTCCCAACCCAGGGATCAAATACAGTGTACATGAACAGCTGAGCCCTCATTACTATTCTGTTACTTGTTTATAGAAATAATTAAGTCTGCTACCACATTAATTTGGATTTTAAATTATGTTTTGTAATATTCTAACTGGCCACACCTGTCTAACTTTTCTACTAATCATAACTTTTTCTTCTTTTCTCCTGAGGAAAGTTGCTGTTGATGGTGTTCAGTAGATGGCTTTATTTATTTGAGCAACCTGTACCTTTTTGTATGCTCACTAGCCATCATATATTGGAATTGCATGACTCTTTTCTCCATAAGACATGTTTAGTGCGGGCTTCCTGTCATTGCTACAGGGTTTGGATAAAGAGCATTCACTGATGCCTAAGATTCAGTTGGAAAAACAACAAAATTACATATCTAGAAAACCAGGAGTTATGCGTAAAGTAAGGAAAATCTTCATGGTGTAAATAAATGTCACCACTAGACACCACTTCATTTTAGGAAATCTCTTCTGTCATTCTGGTTTCTCTGATTTCTCTTTCTGAATATCAAACCTCAAATTTCATTAAAACTATGACAATATGTCAAGTTGGCTTTAGATTAATTAGAAATAAGAAAACGCTGATCTTTGAGATAATACCAGGACTCCTTGCTGTTCCAATCTATTAAAATATACCAGTAAACTTAATCCATCATCTACAGCAGTTTCTGGGTGGAGAGTTCAGACACTTGCTATTAACCCTGACCTAAAAATACTGTGTTATTCTGACTGAGCTAAATGTAGCATCTTCATCTCTAATTTTTGCTTATCTGTTAATTTCATTTTGACCTTTTTTTGGCCTTCATCTCTTTTCTAAACAGCAGAACAATTAGAATAGCTAGAGACTCCTCAATTGCAAATATCATCAAAATTGCAACAACAGCCCTCATTACACATTTCAGAGTATCTAACAGGGAATTCTGTCTTCAGAGCACAAGCATTACAAGACTGGGAGAATGCTGAGCTTTTTGTAATGATCTTGTTTCTTTCCTTTAGGTGATCTCAGTCAATTTTATAATAGCATGAGTCATTAGGGGTCCCAATTGCACATTAGCTGAATACTAACGTGAACTTCTCTGCATCACTGACTGAGGCCATTTGCCAAGGACAGTATCAATGCAGGAGGAGTGATAAACAGGATTCATTGAGACCTGGTTTATAACTGCTTCACAGTGAAACTTTGTATGCACCTATAAAAATAGGTATGAAGTTTATTTGAAGACTGTAGATCAGACAGAAATAAGTTATAGAAGGGTTATTTCATACAAGGGAAATTTAGACACTAAATGCCCAAAATTATAATTCTGAAATTTTTGTGATGGATACTGCTTAATTCTGTTGCTCTCGAAACCCTGCAGGAGCCTGACTGCTTCTTCTTAAAATCTTGAGGTGCCTAGATTTATGTCCCCATATGTATCGACTTTTCAGCAGTGAGATCTGCATTGAACCTGCTGTACTTCTCATTACTCTTAAGCCAAGTCAAGTTCCTGAATTTCCAGGCCAAATTCCCTTAAATGGTCTAATCCTTGATGTGCTCAGAATGCACACACATATATAACACACAACATAATGCACACATACCTGCAAAGTTTATAAATAGCCCCGATCATTTGTATTTAAGTTCATCTTTAATGCCAAATGTGAGAAAAGGAAAAAACTAAAAGAAAACACTGGTTCAAACTGACAGAGTCAAGATACAACCTGACTCCCTGTTAGTAAGGCTGGCGGTAGCAGTCTGGTAGGACGGTGACTACAGTCCTCTGAAGTAGTGATCCTGTAGAAAAGGGTCTACTCCTCCTCAGAAGGTCCAGTGGTGGCTGTGTAGCTCCTGTCCTCTAGAAATCCAGTGGAAAGGTGTTGTCTCTGGTGTTCAGAATCTCAGATTATATCCACGATGGGATGCTTGGTTCCTCCCTCTGGGTGGAGCATCTCACAATGGGGTAATGAGTCATGAGGCAAAGTGTTGATTAGGCTCATTAACAGAAGATAATCCGGAGGGAGTTATCTCTGAGTCATGTGGCAGGACAATGATGGCAATTAACAGCAAGATAGTCTGGGGGGAGGAGGCAAGGAAACACTGCCCCACCTGATTTCAACAGCTCATGAGGATGGTAACAGAATACACTACAACCCAGGACACCAGCTCTTGGCTCCTTTTCTCAGGAAAGAGATGGAGAGTTAAACTCCTTTGCTTTTCAGCTAGTCTGTAAGCTGAGGCAAGAGAGTTTTTCCCTGGAACTTTGGCTTCTTCTTCTCCTTCTCTTCTAGACTGTTCAGCAACACCAAAACATCATTAGGAGGCCCTATACCATGGCCCAGAGGGGCCCACACTGAACCCCAGCTCCGGAAAGGAAAGAGCCACATCCACAAAGGCTTTGAATTTTGCCAAATTCTCTCCACAGTGAGAAGTTTTATTATTTAATGTTATTCTCTTTTTTTTTTCTCCTGTGCCTACATGCGCTCTGCTTGTTAAATAAATAACTTTTTTTTTCACTTTCCTCCAAGGAAAGTTCTTTCCTAACCTGGTAAGAGAGGGGTGGCTGTAACCTGCCTTCTATCAGAGGACGTTCATTTCAGACGTTCCTCCGAATTTGTCTCAAACTGAGACACTATGTTTTCATTTGAAAAGTTTAGTTTAGTCAATTTGGTCTCGTGTTTAAAAATAAGCTACAATAGGGCTAAGGCACTGACCTTCCTTTCACAAGTATAGACACACGTATTGGTATACTGGATCTAAAATCTCTTGCATATAAATATTTAAAAGTGAAAAGATTATACTTTCAGTTGTAATGTAAAGAATTCTTTGACATCTCTACAGTGAAGAATTTCCCAAACATTTCAACTCCTCTTAAAATTGTAAAGAGTATTTTAAGTTGCCAAATTATCTGGGGTTTTCTTTGTGTGTATCAGCAAATATCTGAAAATAAGAATAAAAATATCAAATCTTTTTGTTGTAATATAAAAGCAGATAATGGAAAGGAGGGTGTACTTTTTTGTTATTTCATTTTAAAGCACTTCAGAGCTAAGAACATGAAAATTTTCAGCAATACATGTTAGATATAGTGCAAATTGTTTGTCATCTTGGGAGTAAGACAAAATTTGACAACCTATACTTAACACAGCTAGACTTTTCTGCATTAATAAAAAAATTGAAGAGGCAAACTCCATTTGGATTGCAAATTTTAAGATGCTTTTGTTGAGCTTTTATTTGAGCACAAGAGTTTTATCAGAAACTATTAAAGTGTAAATTGCAGCTGGTATACCCCTATTATTATTTTGAAAAAGAAAAGGAGCTCTTCCTTTATGAGAGATCTGAGCCCTGCTTCATTATTTAGCACAATGTTGTGTTTGATTAAAAGATAATGACATTGGGAACACATCTTTTTGGATTTTAGCTGCCGCTCAAGTCAGGATATGAATCTATATTAAGTGCACTTAAGTAGAATAATGTTTAAGTAAGCATTATCTTCACCTGTGTCATTGGGACTGAAAAGTGCATTTAAAACAGAGCAACTTTTAATTATTTGACTGAGTTGTACCTGATGTAAAGCTACTATTCACCATATGGCTCAATGAATCCCTAGTTAATAAGCTGTGAATGCTATATCCAAAAGATCATAGAGAAAGTGAAATATGACCATTTTAATTCTAAACCACATGTCTCAGATATTAAAAGAAGGAAAACTACTAGGTGGTTTGTGATATTGGCTTGGAAGGAAAGAATTACTTGGTTTTGTTTAAAAAAATATAGAATAATACACAAGGGATATTTTTTATGACAAAAAAATCTGGTTAAAGTAATACTAAAGAGAAAAAGAGGTAATCTAATGTACTTACTACTGTAAGTATTTTTATTTTTCTCCAAATAGAAAACATTCTTTGTGTTGACTCACAAGTTCAAGTGACTTGGGAGGCAGGACCAAAATGTGTGTTTTTGTCTAAAAAAAACATTTTGAGGGATAACACTAAAATATTGAAGTATTTAGGGTGTGAATGTGAAGGACCTTAAAATTAAACCTCATCAAAGTATTGAAGTTTTTTGGAAGGCGATAATTGATATCCTGTTGTAGACATTTCTGGTATCTAAAATCAGTGTATAATGATGCTAAAATAGCCTCTTTTAATTAAAAAATTTTTACATCTACTTTCCAATGTCTGGTAGAATACACATACTCTCAAAAGAGCAAAGATTTTTGTTGTATATACTTGATTTGCTATTTAGAAAATCTGCTTGAGCTTTCTGGGAATGCAGAGCTTGTACTCCAACTTTTGACCTTGCCTAACATCTGTCAATGTTAAAATCCTTGATTTTAAATTTGCTGGATTAAGGATTTTGCATTTAACGTCAGTCTTTCTCCATCTTGTGTTATTTATATCCAAGATTATTGAACTTGGTGTCAAACTCTTTCTTTGACAGATGTTCACTGAGAATATTTCTCCTTTTTGAGATTATAAGAAATTTGAATTTGTATTTTATGTATATGAGAGATTATTCTACTTGTCTTACATCTTGTAATTGCTTTGGTATCTGGTCTTTCACTCTGGAAATGTTGTCTTATAGCTGATGACCATGGGATTAAACCCCAAGAAGGAACAGCATAACATTTCAGAGCCTTCCTGTGTGCAAGTCTTCCCTCACCCACCCACTTGAAGGGCTTTTCATGGGCTGGGGTCCAGCCTGGTGCAGTCATGCAGCTGTGCAGCCATGCAGCCATGCAGCAGAACTGTGTGCAAGTGGCTGAGAGAGGCAAGGTCCTCCCTGTCTTCACTCTGACCTCTTTTGAGGCTGCCGCTCTTCCCCTTGGTCTTGCCTGAGCTGGTTGGCAGGAATCCCTGAGCCTCCTACCTCTTCATTCCTGATCCTAACCACCACCCCATCCTAGCTTCGGCTCATCCCCATTCCCGTGTCCCTGCCAAGCCATCCTGCAGCTGTGACCCTGCTCAGGCCCTGCTCTGCCCTTTCTGATCAGGAGCCATGGGAGCAGATCTCATGCTGGTGAGGTCCCTGCCCTGTTGGCAACACCGTCGCACTTGGCTCTCTGCTCGACGCTATCGCAGCTTTCTGACAATCATGCTGACCTCTGGTCAGAATTTTGATTCTTCCCATTTTCTTCTAGGACTGATTTTGCTAAATATTCCTTGGACAGTTTTCTTTTATTTCAGACCTGACATCATGTGGGAGAATGGGAGAGCCTGCTGATGCATAAAATCACATTAGATGTCTTTCTTTCTTGACTCATTCACAGCTTGACGTGGCTCCTACAGATATCAGTGTCTGAAGTACTGCTGGATTCAATGGAGCACGAAGAAACCTGTAGAATTTTACTGGATGAGCACTGTGTGTATGAAGGGCATATGAAATTTAATAATAATGCTTTATTACCTGAGAATTTTATTCTAAGTGTAATATTTATTACCTATATTTCAGCAAGACTTTCACAATACTTTTTTTTTTTTAATAGCAATTTATCATCCTCTTCATTAGTAATATATAATGTGCATAATAAGTATTTATTACAGTTTCTCTCTTGGCTGAAATTACGTTTGAGAATGAAGATATAAATGATTTATTGACACAGAAGAATACTAATTACTGACAAAATCCCTGGAAAATTGGGATAACATGGAGCTTTAGCATTGAGATGTTAGCATCTCTGCCTCCAATAAATTTTCAACCTTAACGTGTGCCTGTGAAGAATAAATATCACAGCCTTACTCATAATAAATATTGAGAGAGCAAATGTGTCTCAAACAAAAAAAATATATGATAGAACTTTAGAAAGAAAGAACTTGATGTAGAATAAGATGTTGATTTTGTACTTGAAGTGATCAACACATATTTTCTGTTGAAGAAGTTATCTGCTTGGAAGGCAGAAGTCCTCATATAAATCTTGTTTCCTCTTTCCCCATAACTTTATTCTATAATTTGGCTTTTAAATTTGAAATTAGTTGCTACTTCTATTGTTATGGCTATATCAATAGTGATTACAATTATTAACTATTTAGTAAACATTATTATTATTATGGTCCTGCATTTTAGGCCCCCAATGTACAGTATAAATAGTTTACAGAAACCAGCAAGAAAAAGGGCAGACCTTTTCCAGATAGACAGATTGCCTCAGCGCTGAATTTTTAGTGATCAGAGCCCCCAGATGGAACCAAACACCCCAACAAATATCGTAATGAACAAAGGAAATTGCCTGTCTCAAAATTATCCCATCCAACTCAGCATGTCAAAGGATTCCAGAACCTGTCAGGGAGTATGGATCAGAAGAACAAGTTATGGTGGGTTGTAGGTGGCTCAGGCTGAGATACAGTCTGATTTTACAGTACAGATGTTAAGGTGGTAGGAGCATCTCATTCCAACATCTATATTTTCTATAGTTTACCCAGTAATCACTAAGGTGTAGAAGAAAGGCAAAAACAGAAGGTGATTTTGGAGTGCAGACAGGAAAATAGGGATTTTCTCTTCCTTGGCTAATACCCTAAATATTTGGCTAGTTGGACATGCTCATTGCTTCTCTATAGCTCAGAAATTTCATGACTCTTGCATTTCTTTCAATTCAGCAGCAGAGGTTCAAATTGAGAAGTGAAAGATATGTTGCACAAAATAGCCTAGGATGAAGTGGTCTATCCTTCTGCTAGTTAGGGATGTTTCCCTGTCCTGTGAGGATGAGCCATCCAATAGTCTGTAGAATACAAGAGCTAACCTCATCTCCTCCCCCATAAAAAAAACCACCAGGAGTAAAAAACACTTTAAAGGAGTATCAGTGCTGTCAGTGCCAAGTGTGTTAAAGAATGTTTAGCTTGTGGATCTTGACCTGGCTTTGGTGCAAGTCAGCTGCTCACACTGCTCAGAGAGTACGAGTGGGATGTGCAAACTGCAAAGTTTGGCCACTGTGAAGAAACAAACTGGGTGCATACAGAATTACAGTGCCTCCAAGCAAAAGCCCTCAGAATGTAAGCACCCTGCATGTAGGTGCCTGCATTTGTCAGTATCTCACTTCATGAACTTTAACCCTCTGTGAAAGTCACCTTTATTTGGTGAAAAAATAACAAATGCTAAGGTAAATTCCTATGATGCAAGATACCTGTCTATTTTCTTACTTATGCAGGAAACAGAGTGAAATCACACAGTTAATTTGCTTTTTGTCGTATATGAAAAATTCACAGACTTCTTTTTTTTTTCTTAAGCCTTAGATATATCTGCTGGCATTGCAATTTACTGTTTCTACATGACATGCAGTCTATGTGCTACGCTTTTTTTACTTCATATTTCATTGGTTTACTTTAAGCAGGTTATTTTCATTTTGCTTTGAGTAGCATTGTATTCATTTTAGTTATTATCGCTTCGGAGTGCACAGAATTGGCTGAATGATGATGATATCATTTCATGTTAGTTTAGGTCTGCATAAGGTAGCACTACTACCTTAAATTCTTGGCAGTGTTTTCTTGACTCGAACCTTGTTTCTTGTGCTGTAAAAGTAAAAAACCCCAAAACGACCAGGCAGCTTAAGAAGGTTCTTTGAAAAAACATCAAGCTGGAAAAAGGAGGTTTAAATATAATTTCTTTTGCTGTTGGCTTTTTTTCCCCTGGTTAATTATGTCAGATGACTTCCCTGAGTTCATTGCAAGGCCGTATGACTTCATGTGCCTGCAGTTATGGGTGGGGAAATAATCACCCAGGAATGAGGGGGTGGTGGGATGACTCTGATGATTGAGCTGGCTTGTGTCATATTAAACTGGTTATGAAACTGCAGTGTAAAGCTACTCCATTTAAACACAATAGTCAGGGTCTGTCTTTAGAATTTATAGAACTCTGTAAATTCTATAATTTACACAGTAGTAATGAGTAAAACCAGGGAAAGCAGTTAGATGAACATAGTTTCTACTAAAATTTTCCCACTATTACTTATTTCTGAATGGAATCTGGTAAATAGACATATATACATGAGGAGATGCAACAAAATGAAACTCAGCAGGCAAATAATTGTACTCTTCTGATTTCTGGGACTTCAACAAAAGTTCTCATTCAAATTTAGAGCTTTATTTTTTGCCAGAGGATACCTATGAAGTCAGTTACAGTCCCTCTTCATGAAGATCATTTTATTGCTAGTGCCTGCTCTGTGCTTTGGAGAGTCTACAGGGCGTGTTTACCACCATAACATCTATTTGAACATTCTTCTGAGTCTAATTACTTTTACCCAAACAGTACAGGAGATTTCTTTACAAAAATAAGAAACACAAAGCCATATTCTCCCTTGAGGAGCTGCGAATAAGAGGTTTCATTGCAAATATGAGTATGTAAACCTATATACCCTTTTTACTGTGTAGTATGTACAAAACCATCAGAAAATGTATCTCAGAAATGCTTAGTTTTTCTGTGCTCAGGCAAGTAGTCAGAATAATCTGAATGCTTTCTCTAATAAAATGCAGACAAGTGAGAGCAGGAAGTATTTGCAAATGTTTATTTGAATAAGTGAGTCTGAGTCACTTGGGTAACATTTGCAACCATTTTCCTTAAACAAATACAGAAAGAAGGAAAAAAAAAAAAAAACAACAGTGCAAGCAAATTTTAATCCTCAGTGTTTCTAAGAAGGACTTGTTTGAGAATGTCTATGTCATCAAGAACTTAGTCCAGATGTCTGTGTGTCCACTTTTTTATCTTTCCAGTGTCCTTCCTCTGCTAATAAAAATTGCAGTGGTCCAGTACAAGAAAAATGCTATTTAATTAAGACAAATGAAGAATACACATAACAGTAAGATAAAAATTACTCAAAATGAACTATTCTACTGAAATATGTTTATGCAATCTTGCATTAAAAAAAACCCCAAGATATAAAGTGACTGAACTGATGCTTTGCATTCTTCCTTTTCCAGGTAGACCTTTACTGGCATATCAGGAAATAAGAGCTGCCTTCTAAGAGGTAGGCTAGCCTCCCCGGTACTGAAAAAGCTTCACTGACTACAGTATACATAGACTATTTTTTGTGCCCACTAACTTTCCCCTTGGCTCTGGAAAGTATGTCTGCATGGCAATGAAAGCGAAATGGTAAAGTTGAGCAGCTGATGCTGAGAATCCAATATCCCAAGAATGTGTGCTTCAATAGAACATGTAAATGGGTGGAGCTGATTTTCCAGGTCATCTCGCACAAAAGAAATGCTGTTCATGTGTTCCAAGATGACTTTGAAATATAAAGCAAAGCTCATAATGGAGATTTGAGAAATTAGCTTTGAGAGCACTTCTTTGTCCCATAATTCTAGTGCAAATGCACACACTATAAACGTATGTGTATGTATCACACAGGGATCTTGTATGGCTGAGCATTGTGTTCGCTCCCGAGCAGTACATTCCTGAAGGCTTCTGCCTGTAGTCAGCTGAGCTGAGCTGTTCTTTTTCTGTACTTGGTTTCACTGGCCCTTTCTCATCATAGTAAAATATGAGATGAATGAAATATATCTTTCCATGAATACTTTCTAGGTTTTTCCCCTGACTGTGACTGCAGAAGAAATTGTTTGTGATTGCTTGAACAGGCATGATTTTTCCTTATCAATTCCTGATATAGCAGACTATGTCATGCTGCATCCTCTCAGCATGCTGTGGAGAAATTATACAAACTTATTCATTCACTAACTGGAAACACTGCATATGCCATGCATTGAACTCACACTCCAGTGAGAAAAGATAATTTCAGTCAAGGGCCTATCAATCACAATAATTCCTGAGTCACACAAACCTGAATGATTTTTGTCAAGATTAATTCCTTACTCTAACTGAATTTTAAGAGAAAGAACCTGAAATAACCTATGTATTTCATCTATACACCATTTTACTGCAAACCTAAAAAAAATCCATTTGGCTTATTTTTGTTAACCACTTAAACCTATACAATTAGGTCAAGAAACTATTAAGGTCAAGATCGGATATCTAAGTCACTGGCAACTCCCTGTTAACACATAAACAGTCCTTACCAAAAATCCCCTTCATGCTTTCACCAGAAAGGCACAGCTGGAGTTAATACAGCTTTCCCAGGCAAGTTTATAAGCATCAGGAATTACAGGGTGTAGCATCACCCTAAATGTTTCCATTATATGGACATGACATACATTAAGTGTCTTCTATTTTGGAATGTAAATACCACTGAGACTGGCAGCTGAGTTGAATCATCAAACAGGAGATCATCTACAATTGCAGAGAAACTGAACCTACTGCATATCCTGCTTTGCATATAATGTCATGCCAAGAGAAGGTGAGGGTGGAAGCCTGGTGGAAGGAAAAATGTGATAAACAAGTTGTTTCTTCATTTTTTGCCTCTCCATGTAGATAGGCAAAATCTATTACCTATCCTCTCAAAATGGTTCCCACATTTATCATGTTCATCCCTGATTTTCTAGATATTCCAGCCTAAGATCAATGTAGATTTTAAGGCACATTTACACTAGTCAGTTTGCACAGATGTGAAATTATATGATATATTTCGAAATTAATGGAGTAAAGTGGATTCGATTACCCAAAATTATGTAATTTTCTTTAGATTTTTTTTTTCCAGTAAAAACATTTTTTTTTTCTCCATTAAATCAGTGACAGAGTAAAAAAGGCATGGAGACAACAAATGGTTATTAATCCAAATGCACCCAGTGAAACTGAACAGGGTTTGGCATGATGATTGTTAAGCTACAAAATGAGGGAGAGCATCTCCTCTAGCTGGCTGCAGCCAAGGTGCTTAGCAGAGCATGGAGAAAAGGTGAATGAAAAGCAATGAAACATAAAGCATCAGGGAAGAACTGAGACAGGCTGACATGACAGCAGGTAATGACTGGGAAGGGGAAGGAAAGCAATGAAACAAATGATGTGTTTAAAGCATAAAATGAAGACAAGCAATGCCTCACATTCCCTACTGACGGGCAATCCATGTTTTGTTAGGATACCTGGTATTTAACAGAAGGAGAGGGGCTGGGGAGTGTGTGGTGTGGGACTGAGTCGGCAGGGAGGCTGCTAACAAGGTCGCCTGAGGGAGTAGGGACCCAGCTGGGAGCTCTGGAATTGTCTTCTCTCTTGCAGTTCATGAGAAATGGGGTTTACATACCACACAGTGCACAATTGCACATGCAATCTGTGCATGTTCATTTTGTCATTGCTATAAATTGGTTTCACTTCAAGAATATATGCTAATTTTGAAAAGCAACTCCACCTAGGAAACACACAGGACTTGATCTTTCAGCTTACCCGAGAATGAGAGAGTGTAGATCTGATTTTTGCATAAGTCAGGCTGTTGTTCGAGATCAAAAAGGTTTCCAGTTCTGTAACTGACAGAACCTTCCAAATGTCAGCATATAAATATGCAGCTTTTACTATGGTAACTTATAATTATGAAAGCTTTAACTATGGAAACCTTCCTCCTATAATTCTGCTCCTAAAATTTCCTTTTCCTCTGATGAAGGAACAGATTAAATTTCCTTCTGCAGCCCTTTTCTTCTGTGCACTTTGTCTTCTCTTGCTGACAAATGCTACTATATGAATGGAAAGGAAAAGAGAGGTTGAGCTGGGACAATAGGTGGGTAAGGCATCATGACAGATGTTTGCCTACCATCTGTGACATCTTCATATACCTAGCTGTTCAACGAGGTAGGAGTACATTCCTCTTGACACTAGGCAGGAAATTTTTTGCTGCATATTGGCTCATATTAAAATGGGTTAGGCGATAATACATCAACCTTTCCTCTATAACATCCGTATACTTTCTATACTACTGGGTTAGTGGAATTTGTTTGTCTTTTTAGCCACAGCTGCCATGCCATTCTCAGCCAAAAATTGTATGATTGGCCAAATGTAGGACAAATGTACAAACAAATTGTTGCAGATGGGGAAAATAAAGGATTCAGAGAAATACTAAAAGTTTTGGGTTTGTATTCCAAAAACATTTAATTAAGCCTAAAAGAAATCCTGCAAGAAGGTCCGTTGTGGTTCTCCAGTTGTGACAGAAGATCTGCAGTGTTGTTTAGGACATTTCAGGTTCTGATTCCTATAGCTCATGCCAGCTGGCAGCTTCTGCAAGGCATTGTTCATCAGCTAGATAAAGGCTGAATTCCATGCTTCCATTCTCCAATATACTTGCAGTATTACCAGTGCATCCCTTGTAATAAGGAGATCAGATGAGTTATTCTGCATCTGTTAAGATTCCCTCCCTTGCTGGAGGCACGCTCAGTGGCGTTAATCAACAATTTCTAGCCATGTGCAGCTTTAAACCAATAAAGTACTGTGGGATAAACAAGAACATCTGCTCGGATGGTTATTCAATGTTTAGTTGAGTTTTTCAAAGTACGGTAGTCCCAGTGTTCACTGTATTGGGATTTCAGTACATTTGGTGTGAATGGGATGCCTTGGTGGAATACGGCTAAGAATGGAATTGAAACGGCTGATTTAACCTACAGATATTTTTAACCATGATGGAGATTTAACCATGGCATTTTTATGATGCTATGGTTTGTGGGAGTCTTACTGGATTCTGCAGCTTGGAATTTCTGACTCTGTTGACTACATAATGTAGTATAGTAAGCAAGAGATTTTATTTTGTACTGAATAATACTATTGTTTAAGCTGATATTGTATTTGATATAGAATCCAGAAATTGTAATAGTATATCCTTTTATATTCTGTCTTTTCTATATACTTCAGTGGGGTGAGGAAGCTAAGTCACACTTAACAGGATGTCTTGGGGTGACTTTATGATGTGTATCCCATATCGCTGCCCTATGCCCAGAAATTCATTCCTGTGCCTTTCTATGCCTCTAAACTGAGCCTGAGAGGAGGAAGGAAAAACTGAGCAAAACTTTTTCAAAGCAGTTTGCAGCTTGTAAAGGTCACACAGAGATAGCGACTTTTTTTTTCCAGCTGGGTCAGGGGAGCGAGGAAGCACCCAGCTTGCTGCTTTCCAGTCAGCTTTTGGCCAGTTGTTTCAGTTTCTTGTTCTCCAGAGAGAGACTGAGAGTTGAATTTTTTTAACTTCCCTGGAATTTCGGATTTTGTCCCTTTTCTGCTGGACTGCTTCAATATCAGAACACATCGGGAGGACTTTCCACCAAGCACAGAGGGCCTGGCCCTGGGCCAAGCCCCAGCTCCGAGGAGACCAAAGGGAGGACTCAAACACTTTCCCAGGTTTTTCCTCCACAGTGAAATATTATTATTTAGCATTCTTATCCTTTTCCCGTGTGTTTGTTAAATAAATAGTTTTATCTCCTTCACTTTCCTTCGAGGAAAATTTATTTTCCCGAACCTGGTGGGGGGAGTGATGGTTGTGCCTTCTCTCAGAGGATATATTTCTAAATTTGACCAAACTAGAACACAGAATAATTGGAAGTCAAAGCTAACTGGATTTTAAAATGTTGTAAAATGTCAAATGATTTTTATTTTAGAGACACACAACATTCAAAAGTATGTTGCTTTAATAGTAGTATATTAAAGGTGAGGCCTTTTACGCTTGTCTAAAAATCTTACATTCTCTTTGTATATAATTTAGTTTCTGAATTTTTTAGAGATATATATCATACTGCATATGGCTCATAGGATACTGTGGGTTACTTGACTTTTTCCCTTAGAGATTAATTTTAGCATTCAGTTAAAACAGATGGCCATATTGGCAGTGTCCCTGCTGGTGCCAGGGTGTCCCTTGTGAGGTGAAGGACTGAGAACAGAGATAAGCCTTTTCCTCAGGAAGTCTTGGATGCTGCTTTTGGAGGCTGGAATTTCCACACGGTGTAGCCTGCAAATAAGAATCAAAAAGATGGTCTCTGACTTTTACACTCGGACCACACTCGGCCATCCAGGACTATAGAAACTAACACTACAGGAATACCTTGAGGAATAGACACATCCCAAATAAACCTTTATGAATTTATATGCTGTATTTCATATCTCAAATGAGAGTATTTAAAAATATGGAGGCATAGTAGATTTCTTTTTAATCTTTGGGTTTTTTTTCCCCAGGAAGAAGACAATAAGATAATTAGTTTACCTTATACCTCTCCACAATTAGCTACTCTCATTCACCTGTTTTGCCATGTGTGTTTCCCAAATGGTGTTGTCAGTAGAAGCTCATTCTGGAAAATGTTTTTGTGTCCAAACAGCAACATCCTAAATACCCTAACCATGTCCACCTGATTGTACAGAAATCAACATGTGTCACCAAAGTTCTCACAGCAATCTGTTCATTCCACCTGACTGTGTTGCACACATCTTGTGATTTCCACCTCCCTCCCCACTCTTTCTTGTAAATATATAAGGTAATACCCAAACTGTCAGAATTTTGGAGGCAGCAGAGGCTCCAATTGCCCTGAATGGTCTGTAGTGTCATTTTGCAATCCCCGCCTGTGCAACCTCTCCCAAAACACCTCAGGGAGTTTGAAGCCTGTGTGGAAACTGGGCTCAGAGATGCTGCAGGTGTAACCCTGGAACATCTGGAAGGTTCAGGGGAAAAGGGAGTGGGGGTTCTGGCCAGTTCATCATGCATTGTTTCTGCTCCTCCTTCCTCCTAAGGGAGGACTCCTCACATTCTTCTCCTGCTCCAGCATGGGATCATTCCCATGCGACAATTACCTCCATGAACTGTTCTGGTGTGGGTCCCTTCCAAGGGGTGCAGTCCTTCAGGAACAGTGTGGATTCTCCATGGGGTCACAAATCCTGCCAGCAAACCTGTTCCAGCGTGGCCTCCTCTCTCCACAAGGCCATAGGTCCTACCAGAAGCCTACTCCAGTCCAGGCTTCCCATGGGGCTGTAGCCTCCTCCTGGCATCCATCTGCTCCAGTGTGGGGTCCTCCTTGGACTACAGGTGGATCTCTGCATGCCTGTTGTCCTCCATGGGCTGCAGGGGCACAGCTGTCTCACCATGCTCTCCATGCGCTGCAGGGGAATCTCTGCTCTGGTGCCTGGAGCTCCTCCCGCCCCTTCTTCTTCACTGACCTTGGTGTCTGCAGGGGTGGTCCTCTCACATATTCCAATTCTTCTCTTCCCTGACCCCAATTATTGTTGCACTGCATCTTTTTTCCCCTTCTTAACTATGCTATCCCAGAGACACTACCACTGAGGTTGACTGGCTTTGGCAAGCAGTGGGCCAATCTTGGAGCCAGCTGGCTTTGGTTCCATGGGCATGGGGAAAGTTTCTGTCAGTTTCCCACAGAAGCCACCTGTTTAGCCCTCCCCACCCCACCACTGAAACTTTGCCATGCAAACCCAATATATCTGTGGAGATGGGGTAGCCCTGGCCTTGCTGTGGGAATGTCTCTTGGAAAGACTGAATTTATTTCTCTTCATCCAACTCGGCTGAACTGCTGGCTGTCTACAGTCCATGGGGATGACATCTGGCAGACACTCAACTCCACACAGGCATTATCCACCCTCTTTCTGATGGTGAGTTTCTGCTTTGAGCAGCAGGGCTCTGTCTCAGGTCCACATTGGCTGGTGTGCTCTCAGAGGACACCCCTTACAGTGTCTGTCTGGTGGTCCTTGCCAAGCAGTGGCACTCTCCTGGCTAGTGGAGGTCATTTGTGTCCCAGTCAATAATTTGTTGAAAATAAAAGCTCACAGCTCTGACTAAGTCATTGGCATCCACTGTCAACATGTTCCAGGTGTGAGACCAGGAGGTTTTCTTCTTCTCCTCATAAGGATCTTCTCAGACAAAATTTGCACCGTAACTTTAGCTCACACAAATAAATACATGCATTTGCCAGGAGCCTTTCACACCTGAATTGCAAGTGCATTGGAAAGTAAATTGCAGCCAACATTATTATAATATGCTAAGTAATACAGGAATATTATTTCAAATGTGGCACCTATCTAATGACATAAATACTGTAGGGCCTCAGGCATGCACAGAAAAGTCTGCAGCCACTTGCAATGTTCTCAGGACCTGATATGGTTTCTCTATCATATTTTCTTTGTTCTTTAGTAGAGTGATTGAATTGGTTCCCCACTGAAATGAAAAGACACTGGAAAAAAAGCTTTGTACAGAAAAAAAGCTTAGTACAGAAAAAAAATGTTGTTTAATAGGGCTGGTGTTCTTGCTGTGTTTTGAAATTGTACATTTTCTGTCAGCTATTACAAGAAAAATATTAGGAGAAGCCTCAGTATATTAGTCATCACGTTTGGACACTGGTGGCAAAACTCTAACACATATTCAACTTTTCAGGACCCAGAGCTCATCCATGTACAAACAAAGTTAAAATTCTGAAGGCAACCAAGAGTCTATTCTGCAAACAGAGTGCAAACATAATGTACTGGCACTGGCCTTGGCAAATGACCACATTGTATTTGTAGACCTTACCACACACTTCAGACTGCACTGCTCCAGTGCGTAGTCTCTTGGCAATGACTTTGTGAGTCAAAGTGAATCAGTCCTGTAGTGAATCCAAGTCCTATCATTATCAGGGCAATAACTCCTCTCAAGTTTGAAGGCTTCCTCACTTGTTTTCCTCACTTTTGTGCCATGCTGTGTCCTGAATTCTATTTTATCTTCTCACATTGCTTCCTTCTTCATGTTGCCCTTACTGTAATAGTTCATTATGTTCTTTCAAGCTTTCTGTTTTTAAGAAAAGATAGGAATTGCTTACCCATTTCACTTGATTCATCATTAATTGCACTTAGGTTTTTTATTTTTTTGTTTTACATTGCTTTCCAAGATCACCTTTTGCTCATATGTGTAAGTACATCAATTGTATGTATAAGTAACTCATCTTTTTAATGTATACTGCTGTGATTTTGCTCAAAAACTGAGAAGTAAATGAGATGAAGACCACTGGAGATGTAGGGTAAGCTGTAAGTGCAGAAAATTTTACCTTTGTGGAACAATATGACTAGATGCAGATCCTTTCTGCCTGGCAGGAATTTGAAAAACATTGTCTTTTTGTGCAGTTTTGGAAGGTCTCTGGCATTTCTTTTATTGCTGCCTCCATTGTTTCTATAGGTTTTGTTAAGATGTGCTGGCACAGGTAGGTGGCAGTAGAGACACACACATTTAATGACATAGCTGGTAGAGTACATCGCTACTGTTTGAGTAGTAAAGTTGCATATTTAGGCATCATGAAATTACTTTTGATGAACCAGTGTCCACCAGCAAATGTCACACCACACTGCAGATGTCAAACTCGGTTAGTAATTGGTTGGTATTTAAGGTGTTTGTAAACCTCAGTGTTCAGCTACTTTGGATATTGATGTAGACCTGGAATCACTTAAACAGATTTCCTACTTCCCGGGAGTCTGTCTTAGCTGTTTCTTCCTTGGAAGAGGTAGAAATTAATTGGGAAGATTTGTATTTGAAATCCTGATCCAATATATTTTGCTTTTTGTAGTGAGTAGCAAGGCCTGAGCTTTTTGCTCAGGAACATGAATAACAGAAGTGTGTAGTATTTTCACTCTGAAACACTGGACAAATTTAAACTCAGTGCTGTGGAGTTGTTCACCATAGCTATAAATGAGGTTATTTTAAAAAATCTAGATAGAAGTGGGTCTTTTTGTTTATTAGAGGTTTATGAAAACAGAAGTTTATAAAATTTCCCCATTTTAGAACTTTCCTCATGCTTCTCAGATACAAATTTATCTGAGAAGGTAAATTTATGTGAGGTAGAGCGTGAACTGTTTGTAAGACAACGCACATACCTCATCTGTTTAAAAAAATCAACATGATGTCTGAATTCAGAATTCAATGTCTACACACCAGTAAATGCATACTACACGGGTGAGTTCCCTGCAATTACAATACAGATGCAGAACCGAAGTACTTTTTATTTTATTCTGTTCTTCTTTTATTTTTAGTAGTTATTTAAAAGCCATGAAATATTTGTATAGAATTGAACAGTTACCCAAACAGTGGCTAGTTTTCTAAAATGCAGTTCCATCAAAAAAAAAAAAAAAAAGAGGATATGGCAGTAAAAAAAATAGTAGCAAAAGCAAATGTAAAACCATCTGCCTGCCTAGTTTGCCAAAGTGCCAGATGCTGCCTCTAGTAGACTCTGTTCCAGTGCTTTGGCATCTGGATGGTCCTTTGTAATGAGGCAAAACTTTGACAGTTACTGAATTTTGTGAATATGTGTGTGCTTGGTTTAGCAATGATGATATTTTCAGAAATCAAGCTTCAGCAGAAGCCACTCATGAAAAGTAAGTAGGTCCAAGCCTTCAAAAAAAAAAAAAAAAAAGAGACAGTAGAAAATGAAAGTACTTATACATTATTTATAATTCACTAAAGAAGAGATTTATGTAATTTTTGTCTCTTTGTAGTAAGTGTCTATGAAAGTTACATGTAAACTGTTCTTTTAAGAAGTGTGTTAAGATAAATCAAATGTAGGCAGGCATGCAAAGAACAGAAGTAAAGGATATTTGTTATTCTATTTATATGATTGATAGAACAACTCATAAGAACAAAATTTAGGAAACAATTAAAATATTCTGCTTGGGCTGAACAAAAAAAATGTGATAGAAAAATAAGTAATAAAAAATGCATAAATAGTTTCACGCAGACTAATTTTAAGACTTAATCAAGAAACAATATGCTAAGCAGATTTTTTTTACTTTAATAAAGAGATAAAAGTCTATATTCCATGAGGTCCCCATGGATCACTATTATTTTTATCAATACTTGTTCTTAGAGGATATTCATATCATGATTAGAGACAATATTACACCATTTTGTATATATATTTGTATATAAAGATATATTACAGAAGGAAAAAATAGTGCTGAAGTGTTGTATATTGTAACATCATCCAAATTTTTGGAGTTTAAATTTCTGCAAGCTCATGTGGACGTCCAAATAGTTGACTATATACCTTAGAACAACTTTAAGGAAAAATTTCTAAGTGAGAATTGTGAACATTCGTTTTTTGATTGCCAAGTTGATAATCTTAAAGGCATTAGTTACTTGAAAATCTAGTGTTTATCATAAATGTGATTGCACCAATTTTTCTTACCAATAAAAGTGCTTCTGCTGAAAACCTGAGCTGAAAAACAATTATTATAAAAGTTCTCCAGTATTCCTTGATAGTAATACTGTAACTTCAGAATTTGCCAGAATTGGGCATAGTGGACCAAAGCCATCTCAGTGGAAAGATGTAGAACACAATATTGTGTAGTGTTACCTTATTTTTTTAACAGTTGAAATTTCTGAAAGCAACTGATGTCTTTTCCTGGTCTTAAAATCAAGTCATACTCGGTTAGAAGGGGAAAAGGGATTTTACCTTGGTATTTATTTTAAGGATCCTTAGGTGTACACGTCCAGGTCATCTGCATTGAAATGCACCCCACCGAGTCTATCTCTGTGTCTCTGTCTCTCTCACAAATGCCTTTGTTTAAACTCTCCAAAGCAAGAAGTTTGGAATAGAGCTCTTCTTTCTCTCGCTTATACTCACTGTCCAGTCTCTCCAGCTTTTTCATAATGGCTCACTGTGTCCTCAAGCTCCTGTTTGAGGTGATGCAGATCCCTGTGATGTTGCTCCTTCATCTGCTCGATGGCCATTTCTGCCTCTATGCTCATATTTAATGGATTTCAGTCTTCTGAACCAAGTCCTTGGTCAGGCTCAATCCCGCCGTTGCCATGACTCTTCATGTCAATGTCAAACTCTTCTGACAGGGAATTTTTCAGGGAAGGCCTGAGCACTTTGCCTTGGGCATGGTACTCCTGCAGCTCTGAGTGAAGCTCATCAATCTGGTCCTGCAGCTCCCTGCACTGCTGCTCGTACTCGCCCCTCATCTGGGCCAGTCTCTCCTCCTGCAGGAAAAACTCTGCACTGGTGGGATCCAGGTCACCAACTTCTCAGCCAGGACATTTTCCAAGTTCCTCTGCAGTTTGCTTGCCAGACTTTCACACTCAGCCAGTTTTTCTCCCGTTTCCAACAGCTCTTTTTCCAGGCGGCTGTTTTCCTTCAGGGACAGGGCCTTTGTGAAAGCCAGGCATGCAGGTGCTCATGAAGCCTGAGAAGAGAGTTAGGAATTTCCCTGCTGCCAAAAGGATGAGGAATCAGAGTCTAGATTGTAGCTGAAAACACAAATGCTCTCTGAAAATAGCACTGCAGACTCTGAAAGCCTTTCATATGCTCTTTCCATTTTCATTTTGCAAGACTTTCTATAAAAAAAAAGGAGCTGTATTATTTCTTCTTCATGAAGAATGACTTAAGCTGGACAGTCAATGTTGTGCATTATAAAAAAAGCCAGAGGCAATGTATGGGAGCAGAGGTACCTGTTACTAAAACTGGCTGTGGGTCTCTCTGTCTATGTGCGTGTGAGTTTCAGTTTTGTTGTTCATCAGGTCTTGGTTATAAACATGCGATGCAGAATGTGTCCCCTCCCAGCCCCCCCCCCAAAAAAAAAAACAACACAAAAAAAAACCCCTCTTGTCTTCTTTTTTATCCTGCTTATCAACACTGAAAAGTATGTGTTTAGCTTTGTTAATCATGCTCTAAGTAGAAATGAAAGGCTTTAACTCATGCAGAATGTGGGATGTTATTATAAATGAGTTGTTACATATAAAAATGCAGAACCTTTTAAGGTTCATTTTAAGCTAGTCAAAGCGACTGTTAATAGAGGATTGGAGGACTGGAGCAAACTGTAACAATAAAGGAATCAGTGGAAGCTGTGAGGAATTTCACTATGTGGTGGCTGCAGATATTCAAGCCAGTGTAGGGCACCCAAGGTGAAGGACAGCTGTTATGAAATTTGTAATTAAAACATTTGCAATTTGTGTTAAGACAATTAAAGGGCAACAGTGGCAGGTCAGCTTTTAAAACAAAATTATAACTAATTCCATCAGCTGGCCATTTAGCAGCTAACCTGGTCATTTAGCAAATAAGGATGACTTGTATTGTTAGTCAGCAGGACATAATAAAACTTTAAAGAATTTCTTTTTAACTGTATGTTCTGTGTGTGGGTAAATACACCTTTTCAAAACAGTGCATCAAGGAATACCTCTGATACCAAAAAGACTACTAATAGTAGAAGCTATGTACCAAAAGAAAATACTAATATGTTTCTGTAGCCAAGGTTATGTTTTATGTTGGTTATATCCAGAGAATGCCTGGCTGTCCTTTTGATGGCAATATGTCAGTTCCTCAACATTCAGTGTGTGATGTAGGGAACAAACTGGTTAAACAGCAGTTGGCTGTCAAACAGCCTTTAAGTGCCCCTTAAAGTACTTTAGCTTAAAAGCACACCTTGTCCCTTTAAGGCTCAAATGTTAGTACAACAGTGTTTCTCTCCTAAGTAGCTCGAAGTAACTTCAGTAAGGGGTAAATTGCTTTGGTTATGCTCAGTTCTGCTAATCCTTCTTCACCTCCTTTGCTCTGGTTCATGCATAATCCCTTCCCTCTCAACTCAGGTGTCTGTTTCCGAGGAAGCTCACCAACATTTTTTTCCAAGAAATCTACTTCTTCCAAACCCTAGCAGGGCCCCATGATAGCAGGGAGTAGATTTGTTACTTGTTTGTCTGTTTGTTTGTTTTTCTACCTTTCTGTTACTATTCAGATGTCTTATTTCCCTGGATAAGAAAACAAGCACGTACTTTGCACTGAACTGCACTGCACAGCATTTAAAAATGTTCCCTCAGAAATCATGCTTGCAGTGCACACTCTTCCCTTTCACCCCTGCCCTCTCTTGCTGTATGTGAACACCTATGGAAATAAATTCAGAAAGTAAGGGGAGAGAAATTCAACTAATTCAATGAAATTCAACATTTCATATGAAATTTGGAAAGCACAGCAGCTGGACTTCTTGACATTAGTCATCCTGTGATCAAGGCTGGTTTAAAAGGCATCTGTTTCGGTAACATTTTGTTCCTTTAAAGGCTCTCCTGCTCTTGTAAGCATCCAAAACTATCTGATTTCTTTTCAGAGTATATGCTTTTGCAGGTATAGTATTACCTTCTCCTCTTCAATTATTTAGTAGGTGTATAAATTCAAGTCAGTAGTTTGGTCATTTTTTTCTTACATTTATCTTAGAAAAACCTCTATTTTCTCATTATCTCAGTCCTAAAACTCTGAGAAATAAATGCAGAGGTGAAAGGTCTAAACTGTTTTTGAGGCTGTTTTTGCAAAAGGGAATTTAATGATGAGGTCTTAATCCCCCAAAGGAACACCTACAAAACTGACCTAGATGGCCAAAAGTATAGTTTTACATTTAAAAAAAGTTACAAGGATTATTTTCTTCTCTATCAAGACAGATACAGAAAAGCAAAAAAGGGAATTATTTCCAAGCACACTAGGTTATTCACTAATGAGCATAGAGTAGAAGGATTAATTCTAATTGTAGAGGAAAAGTGGGTGTTGAAATCAATCATAATTACTGTAGTTAATTGGCAGGTTAAACATAGGACAGAGGTATGTTATGGTCTGCAACAACACATATTTATTGCTTATATACAGCAAAACATTCAATTTAGTCTTTATTGTTGGAATTAATGAGTCTTTTCATCGATAACAATTTTAGTCCTGTAATTAATAGCAGACTATGTACAGGAATATAAAAGGCTTCTTGATTTCAAACTTGACTGTGAAAAGTAGGGGTTTTTGTTCACCAGGAGAGGTGTTGGACTCCAAATAGCATGGGGAATGTAGACAAAGGATGTTTCCCTAAGTGTTTGTTTAATTGTTTGTTTGTTTTTTTCTTAATACCAAAGTCAGTCATCGAAAGTTTGTTCTAACTGTAAGTATATGAAATTAAGTAAATTTCCCTTGTTGTCCCTAGAGACA
Source organism: Corvus kubaryi (assembly GCF_017639235.1). Lineage (NCBI taxonomy): Eukaryota > Metazoa > Chordata > Aves > Passeriformes > Corvidae > Corvus > Corvus kubaryi. The sequence goes on along the minus strand of NW_024580666.1, from coordinate 10,811,184 downwards.
ACAGAAAAGATAGGACCCAAAGAAAGAATGCCACAAAAGATGCCAATAGTTTCTCCATTAAAGAAGGCCAAGTTAATGTCTCTGTTGAGTTTTATCTGTCCCTGTGATGAAGCAGGATCTAGTGTGCTTTCTCTAACGGTTGCACTTTGACCCTCACCAGGCTCTTCTGTGTCACCAGACCCCTTGGAGCCAGCCTAGCACCTGACAGAACAGGATGTCTGTGGCCAACAACTGCTCTGAAAATGGAACAGATGTTTTTCTCTCCAGCAAAAGGATGTTGTGCCAAAATACTCTCATTTTGCTACTCCTTTCTCATTTCTTACCACTTAACTTGTTTCCTCTGGCATTTCTTCTTTCTGTGTTTTTTATCCTCAGTTCTCTTCTCTATCTCTAGATTTCTACCCCTTCATCTGTACCACCTATAATCTTTCTGTTCCTGCCTTTCCCAGCTCGACCACCAATTCCTCTTTCTCATATCTACAGAAATTATGCCCCTCTTTTTTTCTTTTTTTTTAATACCTTCATTATCAATCCTTTCATCTTCTCAGACATCTGAAATACTTCTTATCTGAAAATGGGGCAGGTATAGCTCATCATGAGCCATTCAAAGGAGATACAGTGATTGCTGAACCTGCTCTTAATAATTTGTCTTGCTCCCTATTCCCTCTTCTTTCTCCGTCTCTTTCTTTGTCCAGATGAACCTCTGGATTCTTTATTTCTGAAAAAATAAAGGCAGAAATCACACTCTTACACCTTTCTTACCTATTTTAATATGTAAAGTACCTGTCAACCAGTAACATCAGACAGAAATAAGACATGAAATACAGATCTAGAGGAGGTTCCACTGTCTGCCTGCCTGGAGAAAATACGCATTTTGACCTTGGTTAGTCACTTGGCATGAATATGTGTCTTCTTGGATGAACTTCTGTTGCTGTGGCCAGTTCCTGGGTCTCACTGAGTTGCCTCAGGCAGGTGCAGTGCCTGAAGCCAAACGCTCTCTATGCTGGTTTTGGCTGAAACCATGACACTCTCCAACCAGCAGAACCTGGTCCCTCTCTGCCCTCTAATTACCTAGCTGCATCTACAGAGCATCATTCTTAATGGTCAGATTTCAACTTCCTAGACTTTCCTTCTTCTTAGAAGGAATAATAGCCATGTAATACTTTTTCTTTAAATTGAGTGATGTGATTTTCATCTGGTTTTGGTTTTTTGTTTGGTTTTTTTGTGTTTCTGATTAAACATGTTCAACCATAAAATGTTGGGATGATCCCAACCAGAATTGTCCATACATCACTGGGGGAAAGAAAACCCACAGAAATATGGCACTACTGTCATTGTAAGTAATTGTTTTGCAAATCAAGAACAACTGTGAAAGCCCCAGTGCACTATGTCCTAAATTAGGCCAGAGGAGCATGCTTCACACACAAAAGAATGGTGTCAGGGCAATAAAAACACATGAAAATGGGATTCTTCTATGAGACTGCTTTCATAAAGCAGCTGTTAAAAAAACTGATTAAGCACTAGGATATGAGTCTTACTTTCCACCAAGTCAGTAAGAGGTTTTTTTGTTGTGAAGGTCCTGAGCTGACACCTGATGTTGATTTAAAGGGACAGGTGATTATCCACAAAGTGAAAAATAATGTGGCATTATTCCCTGAGGTATAAACTGTGATAGCAATCAAAAAAGAGATAGAAGGCTACTGTAATAATGGAAGGAGTGCTGTGCTGACACTGGTGGAGATGAAATGAAGTTGACAGGAGTTTCATTTCAGAGCTGACTGCACTGATGTGGCTTGGGTAGTTCTCAGTCCCCATGCCAGTTGTCAGTACCACCAAACCTGAGCCCCTCTCTCTTCTCCATCCTCTCCTCTGCTCCAAGCCCAAATTTACAGTTAATACTTTAAATTATCCTGCTATTTTTTACTATGTCCTATTTCAAAAAGTAAACAAATGGGCTACAAGACCCATCATTATTTCATGGCTTGTATTTTTTCCCTTAGCTTGAGAAGAATGTCTGGTTTTATTTCAGGCTACCATTCACTTTTCTGTGTTTCAGTTCTCTCTCTCTTTGCTTCTCTTTCTCCCCGTACCTTCCAGTGTCAATGGATTATAAATTATGAACAATATTCCTGCTTCAAGGAAGCTAGCTACTGCTTATCTTCTGGGCTGGCAGGGAGAAACCTTATATAAGGAAATGAATGTGAAGGAAAGAAAAGGTGAAGAAGGAATATTGTTAGAAAAAGAGGAAGATGCAAAAAGTGGGCATATTAAAATTATTTCTGTCTTTGGTCTCCTCCTTACCTCTGCCCTGTTACAAATATGTTCTTAGGACACAACATGAATTTTTGGAATGGATATTCATTAGTTATATTTAACTACAGACCTTTGTGTCCATATTTTCAGTAAAAAATTGCTCAAGAATTCCATGAGATTCTATCAGTTGTAGTAACCTCATATTTTTCATTTCTACAGGTATCAGTCTTTTGGCAGAAAAAAAAAGGCTGTTGTTTTACACATCAAAGGAAATTTAAATAGATGAAGATTATTATTCTTGCCTTTAATTCAGGGTCTTTGTGAATCACCACGATTGCAGATTTTTGCACAGATCCATATAAGGTGGAGATCTCTTATAGGTTAGGTTTGAACTCTAGAGTATATGTGAAAAAAATAATATTCCACTTATTTCATATGTCATTCATATATACATGACCTACTGTGCTAAAAAGAAGCAGTTTTCTTACCATTCTGGCAACAAACACACATTTTCTTGTAATTGTATTACATGAAATGCATATTCTTATTTCCCCAGGTCAAGGGAGGTATAAAGTAAACTCTGGCTTAAAAAGAGGATCCATAAGCATGTGGGATTCTGAAGATAACTGCCTCAAAATTTCATGTATACAATTTATGTTTTCCCTTTTTATTTTGAGTGATTTAACCTGCAAATTTCATCCAATTATACACCTGAGTTAATTGTCTTGCATATTCTGTACTGTCAGTCATAAGGAGTGTTACACAAAGGCTAATAATAATAGTTTTGGCTTTCTGTAGTTCTCCTGCACCCTTGAAAGGCTTTGGATTTTCCCCTGGCATTCTCAGTATATGAGATATGTTGAGACATGCTGCAACAAAGTGTTATTGTTATTAGCAGATACAACTTTTGTTACCTTGGTTTTGGGTATTTGCTAGGAAAACTTTTGAACTGGTGTTGCCAAGGAGTGAATTTGACCTGGTTCATGGTCTTCTCACCTGTTACAGACAGAATTCTCATTAAGTGCCTGATATTTTTATTCCTGAAACATCTTGGTGTTGCTGGAAGCATATCAATTGATAACAGAACACCTTTTAAATAAATTCAGTATTGAATAAACACCTGTTCATTAAATCTGTAGCTGTCTCTGTGCAGTTTGGTAGCAGATGCTCTTGTGATTATGATACAGACTGACAGGCAAGTTAGATACTAATGAACTATACTACTGATGCGTCTGGATGCTCTAGAAGATTACAGCACAAAAAACTCTGTATTTCTCTCTGAAATAAAAAATTCCTTTCTGCATGGAGGACTGAAAAATCATTTTTAGTTTAAGACCATGTTAAGATCCAAATTATTATTTGATATTTGACCCAAACTGAATTCTCTAGGTGCTTTTCCTAAGCCTTTTATTTTCAGATGTGTACTCTTGCAGAAAAGGATTTCTGGTCAAGGAAGATGAAATTTCAGAAGCACAGGTAGGAAATGGAATTTTTTCTGATAATACTGAGCTGTCTAGATAAACTGAGAGACTCCGTTAGTCTTTTGCAAAAGGCTGACACGAGATGTCTAGACGGACAAGTTTGTACAAATGCCAAAAAGTGAACCCAGAGTCAATCTTTCTTTCTTTTTTTTTTTTCCTGTGCACTCAGAAGTAGCTTGAAAGTCATAGGCAGGTTGAGTAAAATTAAATTTTTCTGCCAAAGATTTTGGCCTCAGTGCTTTGCTACACCCTTAGTGGTTGACCCACAAAAAGGTGTCAGCCGACCACTAAGGGAGAATAGAATAGAATAGAATAGAATCATTTCAGTTGGAAGAAACCTAAAAGGATCATCTAGTCCAACTGCTAGTGGGATCTCTAAGAGATGAATCACAAGAAAGCTCAGAGCAATGTATCCCTGGCATGAATTATACTGCCACTGAGAGACAACTCCACTTACTCCTAGCCCAACACAGTTCCTGCTCTGTTCTCTCACTCCCTCAGCAGCCTGTGATGGCAGCAGCCAGCTGCTGCACTTCCAGGTTTTTGCCCTTAGTAAAAATGAGTTATGTCTGGTGGCAAACACAGCTCCTTACTTCAGCTATGTCTCCAGCCAGTCCTGAAAGTATTTTCAATGCCCAAAATTCTGCTTCTACGCATAAAGCTTAAGAATGGATTAATCTTAAGAAAGAAGGTAAAGCAGTGAAATGCTGTCTTGGTGGGAGCTACTGACAGCTGTGAACATGAGATTCTTGGACTGAAAGTGAAGGTTCTTACCTGGGTAAGTAATAGCATACAAACCTGTAAAACAAACATAGGAATAAGTGTTCATGAGAGACTTGCACTAAGCCTATGCTTTTCAGAATATTCAGGTATTATCTGGAAATAATATGGGAAGTAAAGTGAAAGGAATCCTAACAATGTAAAGTATTCAAAGTGAGAGTAAGACTGTGAGAACCAGTGAAAGGGCTGCCTGAGCTAGGTGGGGAGAAAATGGCAGAAGAAAGTCAATGTAGATCAGTGTGAAATGATGTAAAGAGAACTCCCACACCAAAACCTAACTTTACCTGTGCAGCGATGCAGTTTAACCAGCCATTTGGGAATCTGATCTTAGGGTTGTAATAGTTTTTGAAAAACTCCAAGCTCCAGTCCAGCAGCTGGAAGCAGATAGGATATTAAAAATTATTAGGAAAAGAATCATGATGAAAATACCCCTACATCTTTATTTCAAATCATGGGACATTAACATCTATTATACTCTGTGCCATTCTTGGTTTTTTATCTCCTCAACAGTACTACACCTTCAAAATGTTCAGGAAAGAGCAGTAATAATGATCAAAGGAACAAAATAGCTTCAAGTGAGTAAAGAACTACTTTCTGTCCTGTAATTACACCCTTCCCAAGGCATTTCCTATGGGCTTCTCTTGGGGACAGAATGTTGGCTGTGAGGGCCTTTGATGTGGGCTGGTATGGCAGTGCTTTGGCTCTGCTGTGTCTGTTGTGGAGGGAGGAGTATGATACCAGGGCAAACCAGCAGAGTTAAATTTCACTGAAACACAATATTCCCCACTGCTTTCCTTTGAAGAAGTGCTGCTTTCCTTTTACAAGGGAAGTGTAAGAGTGAGTAAGGCTGCAAAGGAATTCAGATTAAGCACTGCCTCAGCTTGAGAAGTTCAAACACACACCTTCCATCTCTAAGGGGATTTCCTCCCTAAAAGGCTGGAATTAAAGCTATTCTCCAAATAAATATTTAATCTGGCTTTTGAGTTACATTTGGCTATGTCTTCATTAGCAAGCAGCAGAGCAGAACAGGAGGAGATCTTTAGAGTGACTCAAAAGGAACCCAGCTCATGTGCCAGGGATGGCTGCAGGGATGAACCATGTGCTAGGTGAGTTTTGTGGAGGGTTTCACATCACAGCCATAACCCTGATACAGCACTACATGCTAATATGGATGTGCTCTGTGGGAATCTAGTTCTTAGCGCTGTGTATAATCAGGCTAGACATTAACAGGAGACTGACAAACCTTGTGTTCCTTCCCCTGATACAATAATTATTCTTCTAAAATATTTCCTTCTTTTTTTGCAGTACGGCAAAATTTGAATGGAAGAATGGCTCAGACTCATCCATAAACAAGTATCTAGGACAGTCACCAGAGGATGATAATAATATGGGTTCGCCTTTGGGTTGAGAATAGTGCTGCTCTGCGGAGTCCTCATGAAGTATTGCACTAGTTCCATCAAACTCTCCTCTCAACTGCTTTAAGAATGAAGGTATAACCCCATCTCTTTGCCAAAAAAGACATTTTAGGCTACTATGACAAGGTGTTTATGAATCTTAAAGAGGTGTATGAAGCCCTCTCACATTCTTCCTAAAAGAGTGAAGACATGCAAGTCATTTCAGTTTTTTCAGTGTTTTTAAAAATCTAATGCCTGGTAAATCTTCTTGGAGATGCATAAATTTTTCTAAAATTACAGATGAACTCAATAGTTAAACTCAAAATAAGAACCGAAATTGTGAATTTTGCTTTACAGTTGTACAACAGAGCCTTTTTTTGTCTTTAACAAAAAGGAAAAACTAACAAGGAATGAAAATAGCATTCTGTCGAGGTCTTTCTGTCATGTTTAACATCTTAAGGTCTTCCAAACCCTTACATTATGCTTTAGATTACTCTTTCAGTTTATCAAATAGTGAATTGTTAGAAAGAGATTTTCTTAAAGAATGTGTAGGCAGTAACTTGCTTATCTTCACCTGTATCCAGCCTACCTCATCCTGGACCTCAATGCTGACAGAAGCTGCATGTGTGGTACCAAGGGCCATTTCAGTTTTCAGTAGCCAGAATGTTATCACTTGATTCTTTCTTCACTGACTTGGATTTTGTAGCAAGGTGTTAAACCTAAAATCCATTTTCACCCCAGTGAAAAAGTAATTCCTTCTTCTGCTATTACTTTTTCATTGCTTATGCTGTTGTCTAAAGACTCATTTAGGGTTAAGCCCCAATAGACCCTATTGCCTTTAGACATTAAACAAATTCCTCTGAACAGTAACCCCAATCACATTTATGGACATAGGTGCTGTCTATATTGTAGTCATTTCCTGACAAGGACTGTGAAAGCAAGAGTTTTAGCCAAGAACACAAGGAATTTCTCAGCTTCTTACGTCTGGGGATTTTTTGGTTGGTTGGTTGGTTTGGTTTGGTCAGGGGTTTTTTATTTATTTTATTTTTAATTTACTGCAACTTTCAGACTGTTTTTCACAACACAGTTCATTAACTACCTCCTTTAAAAAATATCACTCAAGTGTGCTGCAAATATCTTTTGGCTTAGCCATTTTGTTTCCAGGAAGCAGGATGGTTAACTGCAGCCAGAGCATGCCCCAAGTTCCTAACATTCCCACAGGAGTAATGAGGGTTTGTTGCACAGCACAACATTCGTTGCGTTAAACAGGGAGTGACTGTAAAACTTTCTGGAGGCTTCCCACTCTAAGCAGCCATCTATCCTGTGTTATTACCTGTTTTTTATCTGCTACTAGTTTTTCCTCTGGTAGAGGGAGTTGTCTGGCTGACAAAATAATGCAACCCTCAGCTTTGATTTCAGTGGAGAAATATTTTCACATTGATATATGCATGCAGTAACTCAAAGAATTTACTTTTAATTGCTTTCTAATAATAGTTTTGAATGACCTATAATTGAAAATACTTTTCTTTGAGGTTTCTCCTTAATTGCAGCGTTAGCTTTTTCCTTGCAGTATAACCATGTGAAACAAAGACAAATGCTGGATTCTGCGCCTGGGACAGTGTAATTCTGGATGCCTGGGTATAAGTATAGAGTGAGGGACAAGAGGCTGGCAAGCAGCCCTGCAGAAAGTGATCTGGAGATTTGCTTGATGGGAAGTTCATTATGAACCATGAGTGTTCCCTGGTAGCCAAAAGCGCCAACTGTATCCTGGGTACAGAGAATGGGTCAAAAGAAGTGGTTGTCCTGCTAAACCTCAGCACTGCCTGTGGCCTCAGATGGACTATTCTGTACAGTTTTGGGCTCCACAATACAAGTAGGATATAAAAATACAGTGTGATGATCCAAGGTGGGCAACAACACTGATGAAAGGAGTGGAGGACATGACTTGGGATGGGTGGGTGAGGATACTGGGTTTGTTCAGTTTGGAGGGAATGGAGGGGTGATCTTGTTGTTGACATGATGTTGTTCCTCATTATGGGGACAGAGGTGGGGGTGCTGATGTTTACTGTCTGGTATCTGGTCACATGAAGAACTGGCTTAAAGTTGTAGTTGGAAGTTCAGATGAGATACTAAATAAAAATTCTTTACTGAGAGGATGGTCAAGCACTGGAACACTCTCCTCTAGAGAATGGTTATGGCCCCAAGCCTGTCAGTGTTCAAGAAGCAATTCGGCAATTCTCTTAGACATATGTTTTAACTTTTATGTTACAGTTTGTGAAGTTAGAAGTCGGACATGCTTATCCTTGTGGGTCTCTTCCAGCTCAGGATATTCTGTGGTTCTGTGATCCTGGTACCAAGGTAAACCTATCCTTTAAACCCATCAAGAGGAAATTCATCTCTTCTGTGCAATTTTTTCACACTTTTGCTTAATTATATAGTTAAAATAGATATTCATACTAATTATTGTGTTCCCCCCTCCTTTACAGAATTTTGGAAAATGGTAAGTAAACATATACACCAAAACCTATGAAAAGCAAAATAAGAATAAAGCAATACAAAATGTACTTTTTCAACTTTAATTTGTGTTTACCTATAAGAAATACTTCTGTGTGTATTACTGCTTATAGCACTTTCACATAAGCCTTATTTACAGTGCAGCTTGTTCTAATAATTAACATAAGCCCTAAACACACTAAAGAACAAGCTAATGCTATTCAAGTTGGAAATAAAAAGCCTACATAAATGTTGAGATAAATACTTTCTAATTTATAACATATTTTGCAACTTAAATATCACCCAGTTAAACTCTGTCCTATTTTAAAAATATTTGTATAATAAACACCTGCTTTAGGATCAGACTTGTGAAAAATAAATTCTGTTATACATATAGGTGTAGCTGCAGATCCTTAAAATTTGCATATTTCCATTGGAAACTCTCTGATATTAAGCAGCTGAGAAACTGGACTCTTGAAGTCCCTTAAAATTAGTCTACAATTAATGAAAATGTCCCCAGTTAGATTAATCTAAAGCAGGTCATGGTCCATTTCAAAAACAGCTGTTTGTATAACAAAAGACAAAGAAGTATAAATCCTTAAAGTTCAGTGGATGAGATATATTAGTAGTTTATGGATAAAACTAGCATTTATATTACAAGTCAGCATGTGAAGCCCTTTGAAGTCAAAAAATTAAATCCTTGTAATTTCAAAGTCAAACTTTCACAAAGAAAAGATACTTACATGAAAGACTTCTAATTAAATATTGAAGGACAGAGAAGGAAGTCTGACAAGTCGATTCTTTTCAAACTTGCTTGAATTTAGGCAGTTGGTACCTTTAGCTGTGTCCAGATTAAATGAAGGCAAGAGGAAAAAATGGCTTTATTGTGTATCATTCATGCTGGTTTGGATAAAGGTGGATATAGTCTGACTGCTACAGATACCTTTTCTTCTTTTTTTCTTTTTTTTTCTTTTTTTTTTTTAATTCTAGACAGCCTATTTCCTCTGTTGTCAGTTTTCCCCTCCACACTTGCATGATTGGACTTGGATCAGGGAAGACAAAAATCCTGCTACCTTTGTGCATCACCTCTTTCCTCTTTCTCACTGTTGTTGATATTTTATCTTGCTTCTGAAGATGAGATATCATTGCAGTCATTGTGATTTTTCCATTCTAGACAGTCTGTTTACTCCCACTGGGCACAGCAGCATTGTGGTACTTCAGCACTTCCCCACTTCGAAAGATACCCATTTACTTTCAAGAGCAGAGTTTGCTTGAATAGTCACTTAAACTTGCAAACAGAAGAGGGATCTGAGCATAACAGCTTAAAATATCTTTATTACCACAGTAACATTCCTATGAAAGCAAGGTCTGCATTTTATCTCCCTTTTCATAGTCTTATTTCCATATCACTTGGATTTATATTTTAAAAAAACCCCTTTTATAGTTAAAATTGTGACCTATTACCAATCACATATCTAGCAATACCTTTTTTGAAAACCATTTCCATGCATGTCATTCTAAATCAGGTGAAGATGTTTTTTAGATGGCCCAAAAATACACCTTATTTTTGCATTACTTGTATATATTATATGAATATTATGGTATGAACGTACTAAAACTGAGTGTGGAATAAATGCTATTGAATTCATGGGAGATTTTTAACTTGACTTTATGAATATGAAGGAGTTCTTTAATGATATAAAAGTACTTTTTAAAATGAGCGAACTAAACTGTAATTTGGAAGAAAACTTATTTTACTGCTTCTTGCTACAAAGTAAGGTAACATTAGATTTTTCTCCTGTTGCTTGTAGTTGTGGTAATCTTTACCACAGAATATAAAAGCATTCATTAATTAAAGGAATAAACTGCATTTAAAAATTTGGATCGTTTGAGTTATCCCTCTAATGTAAAGGTCATGGACTCCTGCAGTTGAACTCTGGGACCTACTGAAACAAAATTAAAGTTCCAATCAATTTCTGTTTCCTTGCAGAAGGGGAGAAGAGTGAAGAGAGTTGTAAAGCTACTGGTCATCTGGAAACCATGCCATCTTAAATCTTTGTATTCCTTTTCGATTCTGAATTCCTGTGCAAATGCAAAATATTACCAAAAAAAAAAAAAAAAAAGAAGGAGGAATTTGAAGTATCTGTTGGTAAAAATGCTCAAATTTAATATTGGTTCAGGGAAAGTGCCCATTGAAGTTAAGGTGATCTCATACTGTTTTTTAGAAGGACTAACTCTGTTTTACAGACTCTGCTACAGAGAGCCAAATGACACTATTCTCCAGTTCTGTCTTTTCAGGGAAAACACACAATCCACACAGCTGAACCTATTCAACTTCACATCAGTGGTTACAAACACATATAATTCAGTCGAGGAGCTCCTCAGAGGATGTTATTGAAGTGCTGCCTCTATCTGATTTACATGTAAATGTAGGTATTAATATTATATAGCAAGTAAAGTAACGCACAGGGTTTTGGTATTACTCTAGAGGCTTTCAGAACTTTTCTTGAGTAAAAGATTAATAGAAAACAGTAAAGAAAAATCAGGGTTCTCAGCCTATTATGAAATCCCTGTTATAGTGTCCTAACTATTTAATTTGGAATTCTGTCGATAAAGTGAATTTCTCTCTCTCAGAGTATCAGTTTCTAGAGATCGTTTCAGTTATTAATAGTTAGATAATTAAACATCTGGAAAAAACCTGAATATATTAGATGTGAACCTTTTTTATCTATATCTGTGTGGGAAAATAAAAGGAAAAGCTTTCATCTGAATGATGTTCTGTGTCACAGCATTTCAGCGTTTCTTATACACACCTTTTAGGATGTTATCATGAAATCGGGATGCGCTATATAAATATCAACATTTGTTTTAGAGTATTTCTGTCTGATGTAATTTAAAAAAAACACATTTTAAGCTTTTTTTATCTAAATATTTGTTGATTGTTTCATGTGTGACTCAGATGTTTAGAAAGAATGGTAAATAAAAGTGAACTTTCTATCTTTCAATGGTTCCTTGCCCATCAGACTGTCTTCAAATTAATTACTTCTGATTATGAGTGTAACACATATATATGCTTGTTTCCTACAGCATTGAAAAATTCTGTTTACCCCTAATTCAAAAATCTATGAGACTGAACAACAATTATGATCCTGTTAGATATTAGATTTCTACTTTTTTTCTCCATTTTTTTTTGGTTTTTGTTTTAGATTGATGCTAGTATTATTAGATACAGCAGGAAGTTTTTTTAAACGAACTTCAGTACCACAGAGCTGATAATTTTTTGTCTCTTTTTCTTTGGCTGGACATCTGGTGGCCATTAACAACCAAACATTCTGATGTGTTATTCATCTGTGTTGATATTGCACGAAGGACTTTGCCACCTGTTCAATTTTTATTCACTGAATAAAATTATTGTATTTAGACAGAAAGCTTTTACTACTTTGAGTTAAATGTGAAGGACGTACTATCAGAATGTGAAGTTCAGCAGGCAGTGTTCACAAAACAGACTAAATCCCAAAATTTTGAATCTCAAGAAGTTTAATTCTTCAGGGAAGGTTTGCTTGCATTTGTTTGGAACTGCACATGTGCTTACAGACATTGAGTACTATGTTGAGCAAGTCTCTGTCTCAGAAAGTATAGCTGAAGTCTTTCCCACTGATTTTTGAGGACTTTCATTCTTACAATAGGAGGGATCCCACACTCTGGCCCTACCATTGACAATCTATAAGGTGGTATGGGTTATTTCTCATTAATCTGAGATCATGACAATAAACACTCTGAAGATAATAAAGGAACAAGCCTGCTGCCAAACTTAAAGGAAACAGGGTTACAGATCTAATCTCTCTTTATCACCTGTATGCCAAATGGAACAAGAGGAGGTTTTTCAAAATGTAATTCAGGAATTTATAATAGAAATCTAGTCTACATAGCTCAAGTAAAGAAATGTCATCATGAATTTCAAGGATCCAGTGAAATTTGGCATTATATGCAAAATAATGTGGAAATTTCCCAAGTAGTTAATAGACATGAATGCCTTTGAAAGCTTTCAGAGGGCGAGCATGCCCAACTCATTTTAGGTTTCTAAATTAAGGGTTTAGTCACACAGGAGGTAATGCTCCTTTCTGATCAATGGCAATCAAGAAAAGCTAGAAGTGGTTTAAAATGTACAGAGTATAAAGGTTTAAAGTATACAAAGTTAAAGGGAGATGAAATGCACGCACATTTGTGCATAAAAATGAGGTGTCACTGCTCTACTTAAGACTTGTGGCTATTCTGAGGTGCTCAGCATCAGAAAGACTAATGTCTTGGGAGAATGTAGGTCATGTCATCCTGTGTTAAGGGGAAATAATATTTTGCATATTTGGAATAACATAGATTGCATGTGATAAAATTGAACAAACTTCACTTGCCAGTGAGTTTTCTACAGCTGTAAACATGTTTGTGTATGTGTGGAACCATGAGATAGATGAAGACATATCTTAGGTATTTAAAAGTGTCATGGGTTAGCAAGCAGAGTCCTGGAAGTGATGTTCTTGCAAAGGGGTGCTTACAGCTTCCTCTGTGACCTGACAGAACCTATCAGCTGGCCAGTTTGAATACGGATGATTCTTTGAGCCACTTAAAATTGTGACCCCCTCTGTGATCCACACTTAAGAATAGACAAACCCTCCCCCACAGCTCTGTCTCGTTTCCGGCGCTGGGACAGGCCGGGCTGGGCCACGGCCATCCTGGAGCCGATGGGCCCTGTTCCACCTGCGGAAGCCCCCCACAGCCCTGCTGTGGGCAGCTGGAGCGGCTCGGCTCCCCCTCTCCAGTGCGGCCAAGATTCAGCCAAAAGCTGCCCACTGCTGTCCGGCAGAGATCATGTGACCAACAGCGATAAGTGAAATTCCAGCTGCAAGGCCTGGGTGAGAGTAACCCTTTTAGTGCTGTGAAGAGCTGAAAACCTGAGGGAAGAGAAAGAGGAGATGCTTAAAGCTGAAATTCTGTTATGAAGCTATGATATATCAGAGTACCCGTTGTAATTTCATGAAGGCATGGGGGGTGGAGCGTTCAACTTGTACTTGAGAGCAAAAGCACCTGTGCTGAGATAAGCAGATGCTGAAGCAGCTGGAATTTAATGAGAAGTCTGAACAGGGAGAGATGGAAGCGATGAGGACTTTTGCTCCAAATGGGAAAAGAGAAAACTTCAGTTCCTAGAGATGTTCCCAGAGATAGTCCTAAAAATGAAGATGAGGAAGACCCTTTGCTCCCAGGGAAGAAGGGCCTCTGTTCTTAGAGATGAAATACTCCCAGAGATGGGTGAAGAGAACTTTTGTTTCTGAATGGCTCAACCTTAAAGTTGTACCCCAAAAAATTTCAAGAGTGGATCCTTGAAAGCAGTTGTGGGAAAAGCTGCAAGTTGGGGAAGGGACTCACATGCGAGCAGAGAACCAACCTGGGCGGCTGTCTCGCTGTGATAATGTTTTCATAGCACGGACAAGAGGGACTCCTCTTCCTAAATGGACTGAACAAGGTTATTATGGAAGTGGTAAATAGACTGAACATCTCAAGGGATGTGACTGGGAGAAGGGAGAAAGGTGGGGGGAGGAGAAGTGTTCTGAAGGTGTGGTATAATTATTTTTTTCTTCTTTTAGGTCTGTTAATAAACTTCTTTATATTCTTTCAAGTTTGGTGCCTGCTTTACGTTTCTCCTGATTCTTATCTCACAGAAGGTAAACAGTAATTTTGGACCAAACCACTACACTGAATTGGTGTTTCTGCCTGGTTATGAACCTCTCCAAACTCTGGAATAACTGTTATCTCAGAAGCCTAAAAATTTTGCATTAAGTTCTCATTTCAATCAAATATGCATCCTAATAAATTTACTTTGGGCTTGTCTTTAGCTTTAACATGAGGTGTTAGGACAATAGGCATTTCAGTGAAATACATAATTTCACTTGGGTTTTGGGGTATGTTCTCCCTGCATGCTTACAGAAATTCCCTACAATTGAACACCATTTCCTGTAGGGAGATGACTGAAAGCTTTAGAGCCTATGGCAGTTAGGATCTGTGTTACCCATTTAAAAAAATTCAAATTTTCATTTAAATATCACAGAATCATCAAGGTTGGAAGATACTGCCAAAGTTATCTAGTCCAGCTGTCAGCCTAACACCATCCTCATCACCCCTAAACCTATCCCCACATAGTTGTAAAATAATAATACCAAGTGTTTTGTGCCATCTGAAAAAGTAACCTTACTCTATTAAGTCACCTATGCAATAAAAGTGACACTTTCAGATTAAAATGGCTTCAGATACTGTAAACTTGAAAGTTGTCTTCCATCCCTGATTATAGTCTTTGCTGCTCCTATTCATAGGAAAAAAAATAGTTCAAAGAGGGAAAAGAGACATTGTGGATCATCTAGTCCAAACTCATCTAACTTCAAAGCAAAATTAGGATGCTCATGGCCATAGCTCCACAATAAGTGATTCCACTGTTACATTTCTTTGATGTTTCTATGTACAAAATAGAACTCAAATTTACTAGAGAATTTTGCAAAACCTGTTTGATATTTCAAAAGTATGAATAAGGTGTGTTGTCTTCCTCAGATCTTATTTTATTTTTCCTCTAACTGATTTCAAAATCCCACAAAATAAACAAAATATTTTTTGATTTATGAAGACAGAACCATAGAGTTATGACCAAAAAAAAGAACAATCTTTTGACGTTGGCTTTCTAAGACAAATGATCAATCACATAATGAAGTCCATAAGAAGTACAGTTCACCAAGGCAGCCAAAATTTTGTTAACTTTGGTTAGCTTAGTCTAAAGTACAATAGGAATGTATCTTCTCTCTTTCAGGGTAAAACCCATCATTTTAAATTTCTTAGAATTGGAAGACAGCTATGTCAGTACAGACCTAAAATAGTGGAACACTTTTTAACTAAAGAATGAGATAGAGGAGACACTACAAGGAATATAGGTAGAAAGTCTTCCTCTGTCTCAACGGATGCATTTTTTTTCTCTGAAGTGATTTTCACATAGCTCTTTATGCGCAGAATTACCTTTAATGTATTTTTGCTTCACATGCAGTCTCTTGATCAGCTTCTAGCACAGAACAGATTTTCAGTCTTTCTGTCTGGCTTCCAAAAATCCTCCATTTCCATGTCGTCACACTGTCCTTCAAATACTTCTGCTAGTATATTAATAGGGCTCCTTAGATGTTTTCTTCCCCTTCCTGGAACCTATGCTAAATTAGATACGTATCCATTTCTGGAGGAAAAACAAAGTTTCTCTGACCTTTTTTAATCTTTAAAATTTTAAATACTACATCAAAATCACATTATTACTACTTGGTACAAGGATCAGTAGAATTTAAAGAGTTCTATTGCAAATACTGCAGAATTTGTTTGAAAGGCTGGACCACTCCCTCTTTTCATTTTTTTCCATAGTATTAACAGGGAGCAGAGGTACAGCTCCATTCACTGCATGGGACAAAATATTTTAAATTGGTAGCCAGCTCTTTAAAATTCAAAGTATTTGAAATCTAAATATGGGTTTAGATTCAATTTTGTCTTCTCAGCAAACTACAGAGAGAACTATCTATTTATTCCACTTGAGAATTCAGGGACCTTACAGGGTATTCAAAGCTGGATCATTGCATAAATAGGACCCAGTTTTGCTCTCTCCGGTGCAAAAAAAAAATTAAGCAAAAATTCTACTTGAAATAATAATTAATTACCTTGCAAGTGAAATGAAAATGAAGTAACAGACTAAGATATCATAGAAACATATTTATTTGAGTTGACAATACTAGCATATAACAGGTTTTGATATCTGAAATAAAGGTGGTATTCTTAAGTGAAGGTGGCACAACATATTTCTTTTAAAAAGTAATATATCAACTATGAGAACAATGGATGTGATTTTTAATATTGCATCTTAACTGTAATTCAGTAATTCAGTGTGTGACACCTGAAGTTTTTTTCCCAGGAGTTGGCTTTATACCACTGTATGTACTATATCATAAATGTGATCATTCTGGAGGTACAGCATCCAGAATCTGCCCTCAGTAACAACTACTTTAGTGGGTAACAGTGGCACTGATGCGTTCCTAGGTCACAGATTGGCCCACGATTTTCTGATTATTTGTATTTAAGAATTGTATCTTCATTCCTTCTTTGAACAGCTATACTGAATTGTAACCTCTGTGAACAAAAGACATCTATCCTTAAAAAACCTACTGGTTTACTTTTCTTTTTTTTTCCAATCTACAGATAATATTAAACTTTCTAATCTGTCCTGGACTCAGAAGACTGAGTATTTTTTCTTAGCTTATCTATTCCTGAAAGGATTTAGACTCTAAACAAGGAAAAATTAGTGTGGACTTCACTTGGAAAATTTGAACTTTAATAAAAATATGTCCTGCAGATTTCACTGGCTTTTAAGATCTTCATCCAAGATCTTCTGAGTTCCCATGTGGTGAGTTTGGATGATAAAAGGATAGGCCACATGAGATTGTGCCTCCCATTAAATGGCAAAACAGATTCAACACAGAAAAACCGGTTTCAAAATAGCTGATTTCTACTTAGATAACAAAATACCTTATAATTGAATAATAATTGAATAATAATTGAAATAATAATTGAATAATAATTGAAATAACAAAATAATAATTGAAATAACAAAAAGTTATTTCAATTATTTTGTATACAATAAAAAAAATAATACTATATTTACAGGTGGATAATATTTATTAAAACTTTCTTTGGCTACTTGGCTCTGTGCCTTCAGTTTCTGAGCTGAGAGTGTCTAAAATATAAATTCATGCTCTACCTCTTCAGGAATCAGCACTGATCTTCCTTTAGAGGTTGTTGAGTCTTGTTGGTGACAGATACAAATAAATATAGGATAATGGCACAGGTCAGAGCAATAGTAGTTTCATCCACAGGGAGATTCACAACATATAGATTAAGTTTTTGATCCATAACCCCACTCCCAAGAGCCACTGTCTCCACTAACTGAAGGCTTTATATTAGCTTGTCAACAAAGCTCCTCACTCTAGGACCCTTAAATCTGGTAAACACCACCTAAAAGGGTGGAAAACTTTAAAAGGGGAGTTGAACTGCTGCAGAGGCTCAGGAGCAGACTGTAATTCATTCCTCATATAAAGGCCAACTATCATGCTCTCATGGAATAACTCTGATTTAACCCTACTTCAGAGTCCACTATTCTACCCTGGGCCCCAGGCCAACACTTGCCACTGCAATGCTAAAAGCTCTCATGAGCAAACAGAGAACGGGGGAAACAACAAAGTAACAAAAGCCCCCTCTCCGACCCTCTCAGATCCTTCTACACAACAAACAAAACTATAAGAGATCTCTTAACACCAAACCCAGGTGCTAATAACAAAATACCAGTTTTACTCACTCACTCACTCGTGCCTCTGTGTTGAATTTGGAAAATTCTTGGGGTTTTGGGCTCTGACGCCTCCTGGAATGTGGCAACTGCCCTCCCAAAGTGCTGGCAGGGGGAGCAGAGCTGAGCTGAAGGTTTCTAGAAGCCTCCTTATCCCTTCTGGTGGTGCCATAACTGATGCCTTGAAGTGGCTACCTGAAAACAGAGGCTAGACAAGATAAAGAGAATAAAAGTAGGTATTTATTTGAAGGGCCTTCAAAGGTACACCCTGGGCAGTCAAAAGCTTCTGAGGGGCTCCACTCAAGATGGACCCTGGTCATGAGTTCTTCCCACTTTTATAAGTTTGGTCCATTTGCATATCAGGGTTAATTCTCCAATTTACAGCCTTAGTTAATGATGTAACTACCTCAAATTTGCCCCTCCTCTCAAAGGCTTTAGTTTACATATTTTGGGGCCTGGGACAACAAGGTGTCCTTGAAGAGCAAACCTAGAGAGGCTTGTTATGTCTAACCAGTGTGAGAGAACAGTAGTTAACAGGCTGCACAGAACTTCAGAGTTACACACTAAGCAGTACAGGATCTGAAAAATATAGAAGTTAAAACCTAAGGCATCATTCGAAGAACCTTCTCTCTTTCTGTGCTCATTTTCACAGGTACAGCAGGGGTTTAGAAACTAGAAAACAGAACAGGGAGTTGTGTTTTCCATGTGACTGCATCTATTTTTAGTTTAATGGTTTTTGGCACCAGAAAGGCTAGATTTTATAGCAGCTATATTTCCTTAAATCTTTCATGACTTAAACTAGCATTTTTTTTGCGGTTCTTGTTTTCAAAATTTGCTTATCACTGCCAGCTTTTCATCTACTAAAGAAATCAAATTTGTTCTGCTTTCATAACAATACATTATGAATACCACATGGTGTCTCTGGCATTTGCTATTTTGTAAATTAGTTTAGAAATACCTGTGACGTTTCTTAGATAAATGATTGTCAATAAAAGAATTAGCAATATCTAAATGACATTTAGATATTTATAGAACCCTCTGTCATTCAATAAGATGAAATTATAGCAAAAAGAATTCCCTGTGGATTAAACACAATGTGCAGCTGATCAGTTATGTGCTAAAATGTCCCATTATTTCATAATATGTATTCTGCTAGTATGTTCTCTCTTGAAAATCTATGACTGGCTGCCAAAGCATTTCATTAGCTAAATGAACCATAATAGAGAGTAAATGACGTGCATGTGTTGGTAATCATTTATGTAGTTTGAAGTGAGACGCGTTACTGAGTGACCACGTTGTTACGTGACTTTTCCTTATCACTTCTGATCTTTCTGAAAGCTGCTGAAAGAATTCAGCACTCTTGGTAACAGCCTGGTTACTTCCAGCATGTGGGACATCAATTAGTGCTCCACTTCTAATGAGGAGGGGTGGAATGAGCATGGGATTCTGTGGTAACTCTGCTTAGAGCATAGTGCTTCCTGCCCTGGAGGCTACACTCAGAAGCAGATCAACTCTGAATCTGTGAGGAGTAGAAATAAAGTTCTTTGGCCCTCAGCAGCAGCAGTGGATAATCTGTCCTACCAAACCATTTAAGCATAGCCTGTTTTATTCTTCCCAGATACATGAAAGTTAGGGCTGAGCAGGAGCTGGGGACAGGAACACAATAAAGTCATGGTCAGAGTTGCAGTAGTAATTCCAGAGAAAGAATCAGTAGAAAAATTATCAATATTGAATAGCAAAGATGACAGGGCATCTACATAACTTTAAGCAGAGATTTACCTAATACTTTACCATCTTAATCTATGTCAATGCCAACATTTGCTAGTTTTCTGTTGTCAATGTAAGAGGCAGTCAGTTTAGTTCATTGATGAGCTTTGCTCAGATTTGAAATATACCATCGCAGTCTACCTTCTTCATCCTTAATAAATTCTCAGGCCTTGCATTACCTTCATGGAAAGTTTATATAGACAACATTAATGTACCACAGAATTGTCTTCTTTCCCCTATTGACTGATGGAAAACTCAGTTTTAATAAATTCTCAACATGCAAAAAATTTTGACAAAGTTTAATATTTGTTGTTGATCATATTTCTAACTTATATAACAGGAAAGTAACTCCCAGATTGATATTTGTTGCTTATATGACCATTTCTAATATATTGAAGTGAATAACAATATGAACTGTTTAAAGTCTATATCTCAATTTTTCTGATACTTTATCTGGATATCTGTTTTCAGTTCCTTGCAACTTTGTTACAGTTTAATCAATTTAAGCAGTCTTTTTCAAGAAGACATTTCTGGAACATGCAGAACATTTCAAGGAATAGTTCAGATTAAAACAATTGACATTTCTGAGGAGCAAGTTTGGAGAAAAGTGTTCTTATATCCAAGTTGGAAAGCAAAATAATACATTTTCACATTTAAAATTAACATTTACATTTAAAAGTTTTTAAACTCAAAATTAAAGGGTTTTATTAGCAATAATGTGACTTACCCAGCTTTAGTATTTATAAAAAATACAAAATTCATTTGTTACCCATGCAGACATCTTTTTATAACCTATCTAAATTACAAAAAAATATAATTTTATAAGTGTTGATAGGACTGTAGAAGACTTGCCTGTTATTTCCAGGCCTTTTTGTTCCTGCCTTTTCCTTCTAGTTCTTCCTCCAACCTGCTAACATCTAAGTTGGGGAGGAAAAGAGCTGAAAAAGACCTGCTAAGAGTCTGTCTTCATTAACCATTAGAAGAATGAGAGGATGGATGTGATAGGAAAGGCCAAAAAGGAAGAATGGACAGATTTGGGAGTAAAAGGGAGAAAAAATTGCAAGGAGAAGAGTTATGAAGTAAATGAGCATAAATGATGGAGTGTGGTATAAATCAGTACAAGCCTGAGAACTGACCAGACCTAAAGGCAAGAAGACTGGGAGCATTGGGTGTGGTTGCAGAGATGCCTTTTCTGGGTCTCAAAATCAAGACTCATGCATGGTTAGAAGGGAAAAAGGCATTTTACCTTGGTATTTATTTTAAGGATCCTTAGGTGCACCACGGCCAGGTTGAATGCACCCCAATGCACACCACAATGCACTCACACAAAAGATCGGGTATATCATTATAGGCCTTACTAATTAGCATATCTATCAAAGATTCCCCAACAAGAGGCTGCAATGAGCCCCCCTCCCCAGGGAACCTTCCCCTGGATGGTTCTATCTTAGTTTACAAAATGTGTTCTGGAGAGGACCTTGGGGTCTGGGGCACACTGATCCCTAGCGATGAAGCTTCTAAAATTTTTGGTCTTCTGGTTTGACAACCAAGTCCAATAATGTAGGCTAAAAAACACTAAGAATACAGAAGTTATAAAAAGGTATAACAGGGGTATAAATAAAAGGCAAAAAATCATCATGGCATCATCAGGAGGAGGTAAGCAAGTATGCTGTGTGAGGGCAAGAGCTAGAGACAGAACAGAGACAAAGGGCAGTGCAGAAGGCTGTGGAGGAGGCTGAAGCATTGTTGATTGCTGCAGAAAATTCACCTTCAAAACCCAGAACCAAATGCACAACTGATTATACCACGCTTTGCTGCTCCTAGCATTGAATGATAGAAGAAAAATAGCAAGTGTTTTTTAAGAGCTCTATATCAGTTCTGACAATCCTTAATTAAGGTCTGAATTTTGAACTCTACATTCTTTTTTACCTTTTTTAGCTATGACTTTTAGTGTTACGGTAAAATACAGATTCCTATTTTGCCCATTCAGAACCACAGACTGAGATTTCAGTCTCTTGCTGTTCCTATGACAACACCCCCAGCTCAGTGTTACTGTCATTTTCTAAACTAGTCAGCAGGTCTTTTTTCTTCCTTTGTGGTTTACCTGTTACACAGTAAAATCACTTGACATGTAGATAGCTAGCAGAGGCTGTTCACTTCTTAAACATAGAACTCATAGCATCAACTAGAAATATTAAATTATGTAGCTGTAAATTAAATGCCATGGATGTACGAGGATTTCAGTATGTCATAGGTTAGCAAGCATAGTCCCGGAAGGGACGTCCTTGCTAA
>NW_024580666.1:10783025-10789317 GCF_017639235.1 Corvus kubaryi | reverse complement strand
GGCTGTCTCGTTGTGATAATGTTTTCATAGCATGAGCAAGAAGAGACTTCTCTTTCTAAATGGACTGAACAAGGTTATTATGGAAGTGGTAAACAGACTGAACATCTTAAGGGTTGTCTTTTCACATTGTCAGTGGGAGAAGGGAGGAAGGTGGGGGGAGGAGGAGAGTTCTGAAGGTGGTATAATTTTTTTTCCTTCTTCTTTTAGGTCTGTTAATAAACTTCTTTATATTCTTTCAAGTTTAGTGCCTGTTTTGCATTTCTCCTAATTCTTATCTCACAGCAGATAAACAGTAATGAGTATTTTGGACCAAACCACTACACAGTATCAAACCATTCTTGTATGGAAAGTTCTCCCAGTCATTTCTGACCAGTGAGGAAGTAGGTTGTATTGACTCAATGTATATAAGGTTACTCGATGCTTCTCTAAAAAACTGAAGGATTTACTCAGTTGTGGCCAGCTGGTATTTCAGAGCTGGAAACTGGGCTCAGTGTTCCTATTTCTATTTGAGAAATTCGGAGTAACACCTGTCATGATAAAACAATCTTTAATTAAATAACATCAGAATGACATAATCTCTTAGCAACAGAGAAATACAAAAAAATCTCATAGATCAATAAGGCTTCTGTAACTGATTTTTTCAGGGAAGAGATAGAGATAATTCACCTGTAATATTTTTACAGAAAAAAAAAAGAATTTTACTTTAAAAAAGCACTGTACTGCACAAATTGACATTATAGCATCCTGGCATGAAGTTTTGAAATTTCCTTCAGTTTCTGGGTTCAGGGTCTATTTCTATAGTGGAATAAGTGATGTAACATACTTAATGGATGCTGTCATTTCTATTGCAATAGAAACTATCATGGAAAATGTAAGTATTGCTACTTGACTTTGATTTATTCAGAATACAGGCCAGCAGAAAGGAATTGTTGTCTGATCAGAACACTTCCTATTTAGCCATGAGGACTTTTTTTCTGTGCAAGATCTACATGAAGCAATCATATTCCCTCCAACCTTTTATATTTTTATATCTCATAGAAATGCTATTGACTTGCAATTGAATATAATTTAGTGGATGCAAAAATCTTTGTACTGGAAGACCTCAGTTTTAAGAGGGTCACCTTCTTCCTTTTTCAGGAACAATGCAGATTTTCCTCAAAAACTAGTGGGACTGAAGGCCCATTTGTAGCTTAGTCTCTTAAAGACAAAATTCTGCTAAAATACTGTGTAAAGAACACTTTCTGATGAACACTGAATGGATCTGATCCTGAAGGTCACAATCCTGAAAGCTCTTTTCAGTGACAGATAATTTTTTGAATCTAGTGAGTTGCTTCAGGTCTAAGAAGCTTCTCTTTGTTTCCTACAGTGTCAGCACCATGCAACATTCAGCCTCTTCCCCATCCTCTTGCTGGTACCAAACTTCTAGTCTTTTTCCTCATTTGCATTTTTGGTCAATTAGTCTTCCAGCAGAGAATACACGAAAACTCTAAAAAATAGCAAACCCATAAAAACCTCCGGAATTAAGATGTCTTACCTCTACCCTTTTTCTTCCTTTTCCTTTTTTTTCTTTAAAGGGCATATTACAAATCTGTTTTCCTAGACAGCTCATGACATTGCTCTGGTGTCTCATTACTAGTTTTTATTTGATGCATCCAGATTTTATTTTCATCTCTGTTACTGAATTCTTTGTTACCTGGCTTGGGGAGAAAATAAAAAATGGGGACATATTTGCCATCTCCCAAATGGCAGCACTGTAATGGGTTTTGCTCTCTGACTGACAAAAGATTAATTACAAGAGTGCAGAGAAGTTACCTTCTAATTCAAGCTATCTTTCTGATGTTGTATTAATGATGTACTACATTGTTTTTTCTGCCAACTGAAATATATTCTGGGAGTATCTCTATTTCTCACTTTTAAAAACCTAAAACAGCTATCATGCTATGTTTTATCTAGGCCAAATACTACCTTTATTACTTTTTAATTTGTAGGAATTTACTTTATCACTTCCAAATAACTTCTGTGCTGGTTACACATAAAGATGCTGTTACACTATCTCTCAAAACAAAATCTGAGTGCTAGTTGGCGAACACATCTTAATTCCAGTCATCCTTGTAATTTACATATCACACATCCCCTTGTTATCTGTTACTGTCTTATCCTGGGTTATTATTAGGCTCTATCACTTTTGCCTCAGACATAGACTGATAGGCTGCAAATGCTTGTCAGCTGTTGAGAAGTAAAAATATAGTTTGAAACTGGTTTTACTAAATGAAAAAGAGCCTCAACTAAGTTTTGACTAACTTTTTCCTGTATCTGTGTTAATTTCAAAGTTATTACTGGCAGAATAATGACATTTGGATATATCAGGGTAATTATCCTATTCTTTGGCATATTCAGTTTTCCACTGTTTTAATTGAATGGTATATAGAAGTATTTAATGTGTGCTAAAGAATGCATCATAAAAAAGCCATTACATGTTCTAACATCTGTTGATATCTAAAGATCTCATTTTTTACAGCCTTCGGGGCAGTTCTGTTTTGCGCTTTCTAATTCTAATATAGACTAGAAATATTGCTTGACTGAGATCTTTATCTCCTTGTTTGTATTCTCTTAAATCTTCCTTAGGCAGCCGGGGTTCTTATCTTTAGACATACTGAAAACAAAGCAATCTCAGCTCACTTTGGACACAGTTGCAACCAGTTTTCCAGTCTCTGTTGGCTTCATCTTATTAAGTCTACATTTTAGAGGCACTGGTCCTAGTTTCTGATTTGTGTCCGTGTTGCTCCAGGCTAGCCATTTCTGGAATGCACCAACTAACATGTTCCCTAGGGAACACACCCTGATGGTACCAATTTCATTACTGCTTCTGTTTTAACAAAAAATATTGCAGTGGAGAGGTAATGTATGAGCTATGCGTAATGGGATTGCCATCTGCAATGTTTGTGAATCAGTCACAGGCCTTTCTAGCCTCCTCCTCATGTGATTGCAAACTACGTATGATTTCTGTTGTGTCTCACTCTTCAAGACCTAGTTAGATGAGCCATTGCTGCATGACCAGATCCTTCATTCTGGTAGAAATAGTAAACTAGAACTTTCAGAATATGGAAATAACTTTTGACAGATATGAACACGTGTCTGCAGGTTATAATGGATTGCATTTGCAACCACGTCTGTAGGGAGGAAAATCTGGATCTTGAAAAGTAGTGATTTAAAGTAATTTCATATTTGTTCATATATTTGCTATGGCCATCAGTAGTTCTGGAAACCTAGGTGAAGAGAGAAACTTTTGAGATCTTTCTGCATGTGTTATTCAATACAGGTGTACCCTGTCACTGGGGAGTCTGTCCTAGTAGCAGGAGCATAGTTTAGGACAAGAAAATCCACTACAGGCATGACTGTGTCTTCCCCACATATAGTTTATGGCTCCTGGATTGATGGTAACAGATCTAAGTAGCTGGGGCCCCAAAACTGGGATTTCTGATGTGAACAAAGTGGAAATATAACTATTAAAGAAAAAATAGGATAAAAAATGCTACAAGACTTGGCGTCACTTCTGGCTTGTATTTATGCCATTATACTTTCTCTATGAGAACTTTCATTTTTTCCCTTCAACAGCTCTACAGATAATTATGACATTTCTCAAAGTAAAAAGAGGGATTAATATTCCAAAGTATTTTTACTATATTTTAAAGTAAATCTGTGGTTTAATAGTTCCAGATGCTTTACTGTTCTGTACACTTGGTTTCCCAACTACATAGTTCCCTATGGTCTTTTATCTTCTATTCCATATCTACTGTTTCCTTGGATTTTCTATTAAGTGCACCCTTCAGCAAGATGATTAATAATGACTGACTGTCATCACTGATGTGAGATCGTGAAATTTAGATGGAATTTAACACTGGTCTGTCACTGGCAATTTATATTTTCATTAAAATGTTTGAAAAAATGTATATTCAGTGTAATATAAAAAAGATTAAAAGTTTCATACTTTCATAAGTAATATTGTAAATATATCACCAGATGAAGAGTAAACATGTATGGGAAATATATAGAAATTAGAATGTTTCCAAGGCAAAAACTGAAAGATTCACATATGATCCAAATCTGGATATTGAAATGTAGTGTGAGAAAGAAAGGCTCATACTTTTTTTAAGCAGAAAACTCACAGCACAGCTGTGAACAATCATTGTGACAAGAAAATTGCCATACATCAGAAGGCTGAGAGGCGTATATCATGAAAGTCTTGAGCATACAGAATGCTTCTCATGGTGTTTTGTTAACAGTAACTATTTCCTTTGCAGAGGTGTTTTGAATGAAGACGTTTCTGAAAATAAATGGATTTAGTTTTTATATACTATTATTATTTTAATAATTTGAGATTTACACATTTATATTTTTTTGATTAACAAGCTTAACATCTAGAACACAAGCTTTCAAAATACATCCAGTGTAGCTTAAAGGGAATGTTTCCAATCTTTATTGTGTTTGTGAACTGCTTAATCCAGTGTTGTGGAGTTGCTGTTAATGGTGTGTGCTTGCCTGGATGAGCCAATGCCTTCAAATATGACAATAACAAATGGTGTTTATATGAGCCATAATTTCTGAAATCTGAAATTTTGTTGACCTACTAACATTTACTAAAATGAGAAGAAATCAACCAGAGAAGAATCATTGCCACTATAGGGAAGAGTAATTTTCTGAATTATAGGAATGTTCTGAAGTGAAAGAACTGACAATTGCAGTAATTGTAAAAGAACCAAAAGCTCAGAAGACAAATGATAGAACCAGAAAAATGAAAAATATAATTAATTGCCATTTTATGGCCCCTTTTTTTAGACTAAAAAAAATTATACTTTCAGTTTGGGCACTAGATCAAAACTATAATTAGTAGCACTTTTTCTGAAAAAGTGGACCTTAATCATGTTTCGCATCTTTTAACTTCACAGATCAACTTGTTACAAAATGACAGCAATTTGAGACTTCTGAAAGAATTAAAACAAAAGAAATTATCCTCATAAGAACTTAGCATGTTTTTTGACTTTCATTGCTGCACTGAATTAGTTTTGTTTTCTGATCATAACAGTGCATATATTTTTTCCTTCTAAATATCAGTCTACTGCAGGGATTCTGGAGTTCAATGTATGTGGTAGCAGACGACCTTCATAGCAATTGCAGCAGACAGTATATTGTCAAATGTGTTCTTGTGATAAGACAAACTTTAACAGCAGACTTCCCTTTCCATAGATCTGATTTTAACATTGTCAAAAAGAAAATACGTGCTTAAATTTAGAGAAGATATAGAATAGAAAAGAAGCTATATTATGAAATATGATGCACAGTAGTGAATAATTTATATTTTATTTAACCAATGAATATTTAGCATTCTGATTCTTCTGGTTTTCTTTCTATGTTCTTGTCTACATTTTTCTGTGATGAATTCTATCGATTTGAAATTATGGGCGTTAACTATTGCATGTTTAGTACGAGAATTAAATCTAGACTACACACCAGAACCATCATTTCCCTTTTCCCAGGTTAAGAGGCAATCTTTCACTTTAATGATGAAGAAAACAAGTGTTTCTGACCATGAATAAGAAAACGACATGAATAGGATATAGGAGCACACAGGGTGCCTTACAATCTGACCATCAGTGTACGCTACTGAAGTACTACGGGCAAGCCCTCGGGCATGTTGCTCTAAGCCATTAACACACAGTCACACTGCTAACGAGCTATTCTGCCCTGAAAAGCATGCAGTAATGTCAATACTGAAAATCTAACTCGCAAATCTCTTTGATGTGAGACTTTTTTTATTGTTGGATTTCATGTATGCCTCTTTCGCATAATGTGTAACATAATGTGCAACTGTGCAATGTTTGGGGTCTGACTCTTTTAGGGGCAAATAAAGCCCATAGCTTGGTTGGTGGCATCTTTTTCTATGGGTTGGATATTTTACCTGGAGTTAATTTTGCTCAGATTGTTTGTAGAAATGTAAGAGAATTAGAAATTTAAAAAATACTGGATCCTGATGAAATCCCAAATACACTTTGTGCGTTTTAAAGCCCAAATGCTTTATAAATTATTTGTTACGGTCTACTGAGTCTGTCTGGGGTGAAGTGGATTTTCTTCATAGCAGTCTGTGTGGTGCTGTGTTTTTGATTTGTGACTAATACAGTATTGATAACACACTGTTGGTTTGGCTCTTGCTGAATAGTGCTTGCGCAACATCAAGGCATTCTTTTTCTTTTTCTTTTTTTTTTTTTTTTTTTTTTTTTTTTTTTTTTTTTTTTTA
>NW_024580666.1:10646905-10782925 GCF_017639235.1 Corvus kubaryi | reverse complement strand
TTTTTTTTTTTTTTTTTTTTTTTTTTTTTTTTTTTTTTTGTGTTTTTCCCACTCTGTCCCAATATCAGATAGGTGGTCCCAACATCACAGAGGCTGGAAGTATGCCTTCAGTACAGCCAGCTTGAACTGACCAAAGGGATATTCCTTACCACGTGATCTTGTGTTTCATGATGGAGGCTTGGGCAAAGGAAGAGGAAGTGAAGGCATTTGAAGATATGAAGTTTGTCTTTGCAAGTAACCATGACATGTGCTGAGGCCCTGCTATCCAGAAAGTGGTTGAACATCTTTCTGCCAATGTGAAGTAGTGAATAAATCACTTATTTTGCTTTGTTTGGGTGCACAGCTTCACTTATTAAACTGGCCTCTTGAAAATATTTGCAAGTAGCAAAAAATTACTTTATTCTTAGGCATTATGTCAAGTCCTACCTTCTCTTACAGTAGAGTTGAATAATCAAATCGAACATAATGGCTGCATATCTTTGTCCATGAAGATTAGCTTTATAGGTATTTATTTTATAGTATAGATTAAACAAAAGAGTCTGCTACTCGTCAGATTCTGATTTTCAGTTTTGAGAAGTTTGACAGTATTTCAGAAGTATTCTTAGGTTTACTGAAACAGGTACTCTGGTCTTTGGTCTTATAGTCTATTCAGGGCAAGAAAGGGAGATTCAGCTTCCCTGGCAAACTTTCCCTCACCTGGCTTGGCTGTGTTCAGAAAACAGCTTGTGTCAGGAATGAGCTGAAGTTTTATTTTATTTGTCTGAATAGCTTATAATTAAATTCTTCAAACACACTAGATGTTGCTTGTAAAAAAACCCAAACCTCTACAGTAAAGGGAATTCCAAAACTTCTCTATTATTTAATCTTATTTTAAAACTTAGGAAGTTATTAAAATATCTAGTGAAATCTTTACCATAGAATTACTCTTTGCAAAATTAATTTACTACTGGTCATAGAGATATTGAACAGAATTAACAGCTTTTTCGATCTACTTCTTTTTTTTTTTTTGTGAAATCATATTTCTGTCTTTTTTTCTCTAGATAACTTGTGAAATAGCCATCAGAAAAAACCAAACAACCTGATAATGTCCCTACACTTTGTTCTCGTCTATTTTTTCTGCTCATGTAGATTTTTCTCACCTCCTCTAGATTTTCCTTTAAGTGGACATGTAGTTCTCATGCTAAAGTTTTAATTAGCAGGTTTAGTAAAAGGGATGGTAGTGACTTTCCCTTGTCTGTTATTCATTACAACAATAGATTCTTTCCTGCTGTGCTGCTTCCTCCATATCTGTGCTTTGGTTTTCACCTCCTACCTAAGGTAAAGTACAATAAACTTCATCAAAGTTTACCTCACTGATCAGTCTATTGGGTATCAAGACAACTTTGAATTCTGATGCTGTCCTTCTAGTTGACACTTTATTGCATTATCTGTGTTGTTAATAAAGCACTAAACAGGACTTGTCCAAGGCAGGTTGCATATGACAGTTCTTAGTTTAAAACAATGGAGGTCAGTTGAGATTCTTCCTCCAAGCAAGTAAACCAGTTAATACTTTGAAATGAAAGTTCCAAGTATCTGTCATTTGGTCTTTTCTAGAATGAAATACCAGAGACTTATATTGGAGTCGCTATTGGCCTTTTCTTCTTTATGATGAAATTAAATATAAGATTGAAAATTTTCATCCGGGATGGACTTATCTTAAAACTACATATCATCAATGCAACTGTGAAGTACAAATTCAAAGGCATGGTAGTTGCCCCAAAGAAATTCATTACAATGGACATTGTATTTACCTGTTAACAATATTGGAACAAATACAGAAACAGATGCCCCATTTTTGTTCAGTATGTGCAGAAATCAGCATGTCAGGGGCTGAATATGGATGAACTGTCCATTTCCTCCCCTGAAATGGTTGACTAAAAAGCATACTTATATCTCACTGGACCCTGAACATTATTTTCCAACTGAACAGCTTTGGAAAGAGATTGTTTACATCAACAACAAACTTATAGTAAAATGTCTGGTGCAGGATTTCTATCTGACATCATGGGCTCCTAGGACTTATTTTTCTTTCCCCTTTCAACTAAGTCGTCTGCATTTTAAACAGATTACTTCGATTTTATTTTACCTTTAATGAGGTTTAATGCCAACCCCTACAGCTGAGCACCAGTAACACAACACGAAATCAATTTATTGTTTTCTTAGGCATTTAGAACATAAAATGCCAAAGGTGTTAATGTGTTTGGAAAATGTCTACAGATTTCACTACTAACAAAGTGCAAAAATTCCTCTTTCAGTTTTTTGTCACAAATACTCAATTTCTCATATTACTGTTGTTATTTTCTCCAATGAGAAGATAACCTTTTTTAAAAAAAAACCCAAAAAACTAGACCTTTTTTTAAGCCATTTCAAGTGCTCTGAAGATCCTGACATTTAGATATTTATTCATCCAAAAGAAATTAAAACTTTTTAGTAATATAGCATATGTATAAAAATATCCTAGTATTAAAATCTGACCACTGTAGTGACTATTAGACTCATCTTCTCAGTGCAGAAAAGAAAGTCTCTGCTTTTCTGTTCTGTGTTACTTGCTATGAAGTCTTCTACAAAATTGAGACATATACTCGCACTTTTCCCCATGCAGTTTTCTTCCCATTCATATCTCAAATTAACAAAGGATTTTAAGTGTTGAAATGAGTGATATTAGATACCAGCGTACTTGTAGAAGGCTGGCTCTAAACACTTTGCAGCAACAAGCAGAGATCACCTTAGACACAATCCTCTCTAGGAGTGTTGGCATCGTAAAGTCACAAATCAGGAATCTCAGATGACAGTGATATAAATATAGCTCTTTTTTGTCACTAGAGAGGGGCTGAATTTATAAATAAAACTTTGGTGGTACCCTGGTCAGCAGAGTCACTTTTTTAGCAAAAGGAAACAGATGTTTTTGTCAATGATACAAGTAGGTACTTCACACTGAAATTATTGCTGTCGAGTAATGGCAATGGCATGTCTGCCTGTCTGTCCAAGAAGGTAAATGCTTCAATTTGACAAACACAAGGGTAGCAAGTATGGAGACAATCCGTCTAAGATTAGGCATGAATTGCTCACAAGAAATAGGGAGATACTGAATTATACTGGTATGCTTTATGGACCAATGACTTTATTCTCAGAATCCAAGTATTTGGTATTACATCACCTTTTTGAAAATGGCAAATGAAAAAGAAACTAAACCCAATATTATCCTTTAATATGGGCTAATTTAAATAATCTGAAATATTTTTCAAAATTAACCAATTGAGACCATTTTTCTTCCTAGTGGACAAGTATTTTAGGGGCCTGGGTTCAGAATTCTCAGCATACAGAAGCATACAGTTACCAGGCATCCAGTTTTAGGTGTTTTTTTCTTCGATAGCACAGTGTATCTCAGTGGCAGATTTAGAGAAAAACATGCAGTTTTCCAGGGCAGCACTTAACTTAATAATGGGTAAGACTATAGTTTTTTTACTTATAATTCTTGCTTCATTCTGTATGCTCTTGCCACCTTTGGTGACATATAGTTCCACCCCAAAGCACAGTCCAATCTAAGTGTTGAATGAAGAAGCAGTCACTGCTTCTGGAAAATTAGGGTGTGATAAAAGCTGGAAGAGTATCAGATACAGTACACTTAATTTTGATTGCATTGGAAATGCATTGAGCATACATCTCTAATTCTCAGTTCATTTAAATAGCTGCTTTAAAAAATTTTCTCTGAAGCACTATGGCTGGAATGAAGTAATATGCCTAGTCTTTGTCTTTGTTTTTTATGCACAAATTCAATTTTACATCTTTTTTAAAACATCTCTCCTTGGCACGCATGCAGCCAAGCAAAATTTCTTTGATGGAAGTATTTAAAAAGAAAGAGTTTCTTGCCATTTCCCCCCTCCTTGTTTCCTTAGAGGGTAATTCTACTCCAAGGAAATACTTTAAATCAGCTTGCCTAGCAAACCAATAGATTTTTACACACCATTACAAGCAAATTTTATAGTCACAAAAGAATGAGCCACAACAAGCTAATGGGCTAAGAAGGCTGCTCATGAACTCACCATAACCTTACAATCCTTTCATTGATTTCATGGAACTTGTCTGAAATATCTGTACCAGCACAGCAGGAAATACTGAGGACCATCAGTGGTGCAATTAAATAGAACAAATCACATTAATTGATTAAACATTCATTTTTACTTGCCTAGTGTTTCAAAATAATGTTAGACTAGCTCAAGCTGACACTGTTAAGTATATATAAAAGATACAGCCAATTTTTATTTTTCTTTCCATTTTTGGATAGCGCAATGTATTTGCATACAATAATAAAATCTGATTTCAAAGAATATTGATTAACCTCAATAATTAATTAATTAGATTAATTTCTCAGTAGAAACAAAGGAATTTGAATAACCAATTTCATATTTTTCTTTCTCTCATAATTTATTTGAATAAAATTTTATCTAAACATTTTTTCTGTTTTGAAAAGCAGAAGTTGAGAAATGGAATAAGAATGTATTTCAATGTGAATTTATTTACACATGTACTTGTGGTCTGATATACAGAATCACAGAATCCCAGAAAATGACAAGAAAATGACAAGTAAAAAGACTCACAAGGACTATTGAGTCCAACTCCTGGCCCTGCACAGCACCATCCCCAAGAGTCACACCGTGTGCCTGAGAGCATTGCCAAAGGCTTCTTGAACTCTGTCAGGCTTGCGGTGACCACTTGGCGTGGGGAGCCTGTTCCAGTGCCCAACCCCACTTTTGGTGAAGAATCTTTTCCTATTATCCAAACTAAACTTCCCCTGACACTTCACGCCATTCCCTTGAGTCTTGTCCCTGGGCACGACAGAGAAAAGATCAGTGTCTGCCCCTCCTCTTCCCCTTGTGAGGCAATTTTAGTGCACAATGAGGGCTCCCCTCAGTCTCCTCTACTCTAGGCTGAACAGACCAAGTTAAGTCATTCCTCATGCGGCTTCCCCTCAAGGCCCTTCACCATATTTTTTGCCCCGCTTTGGACACTCTCTAATAGTTTAATAACTTTCTTATATTGTGGTGGCCAAAACTGCACACAGGACTGAAGGTGAGGACACACCAGTACAAAGCAGAATGGTACAATAATCACTGTTAGGTTTTTTTCTGAATATTTTAACCCAAATGAAAATTCAGTTTCCCTCCAGCTGCTGAGTGTCACATAGTCACATCACATTAACTGTTTTTGTTTGTGTGGCAAGGTTTCAATAGCAGAAAGCTGCAGGGGTGGCTTCTGTGAGAAGACACCTGGAGCTGCCCTCATGTTGGACAGAGCCTGTTCTAGTTGGCTTATACTCTAAGACAGACCCACACAGGCCAGAGCTGAGCCCTTCAGTGATGTACTACATGTAATACAGTTACATGTAATAACATGTATAAGAAAGGGTAAAACCTGCTGCGAAACAGCAGCTGGGAGAGAGGAAAGAGAATATGTGAGAGTAATCTCCCTGCAGACAAGATCAGTGAAGAAGGAGGTGCAGGAGGTGCTTCAGGCATCAGAGCAGAGATTGACCTGCAGCCCATAGGCAGCCCATGGTGAGGCAGCTGTGCCCCTGCAGCCCATGGAGGTCCGTGCTGCAGCACAAATCCACCTGCAGTCCAGGGAGAACCCCACACTGGAAGCTTCACAGCCTGAAGGAGGCTGTGACACCGCGGGAAGCTGCAGCCCTGTGATGAGGAACCCGTGCTGGAGCAGGTTTGCTGGCAGGACCTGTGATCCTGTGGGAAGTCATTCTGGAACAGACTGCTCCTGAAGGGTTGTACCCCTAGAAGAGGACCCACATGGGAGCAGTTTATGAAGAACTGTCTCCTGTGGGTGGGACCCCATGCTGCAGGAAGGGAAGAGTAGGAGGAGAAAGGAGTGGCTGAGAAAACATTATAAACTGACCATAGTCCCTGTTCCCCATCCCCATGCATTACTGGGGAAGAGAAGGTAGGAAATCTTGGAGTGGATTTGAGCCTGGAAAGAAATAAAGAGAAGGAGAAGGTTTTTTTTAGATTTGATCTTAGTTCTTATTATCATACCTTTTTAAATTGGTAATCAATTACATTAATCTTATAATATAATCACAGAATTATTTGTGTTGGAAGGGACCACTAAAATGAACAGGGACGTGTTCAACTAGATCAGGTTGGTCAGAGTCCTGTTCAACCTTACCTTGATTGTTTCCAGGAACGGGGCACCCACCACCTCCCTGGGCGACCTGTTCCAGTGTTTCACTGAGTTTTCTCCAAGGCAAGATTATTTTGCCATGACAGTAACTGCTAAGGGCTCTCCCTATCCTTATCTCAATCCATGAGCTTTACATAGCATTTTTCCCCTATCCTGTAAAGAAGGAGGAATGATACTAGTTATTTGGCAGGCACCTGGGAGCCGAAAAAGGTCAACCCAACACCTAACAAATGTTTCATTAGAAGTATTTTTATTCTGCAAAATAAAAAGGGAGAAGTAAGAGAAGATATGGGGAGCTACAGCCTAAAATGCAGAAGACTGGACTTTTCTTCTGTCTGCCAAAATCTATCAAATGTGAAGATTATTCTGTATTGTCTCTTTTCGTGCCATTTATCAAATCCCTTTCCATCACACTTAAAAATTAATTATTTTGTACATGCATACATTGCAAAGAATCATTGACATTGTGTTGAAACTAAGACAGACAATACCATTAAAATTTGCATTAGGAGGAGACATTTTTCCATTTGACTTCACATTGGATTGTGAACTGGACCATAAACACTAACTCCTGACTCCTGTAGCATGTATCCCAGAATCTTTACTGAAAATTTCAGTACTACAGGTACCACTTGCAAGAGAATTTCCAAGCCCTTGATGTTATCCAGTACATTCAGGACAAGCTTTTCCACTTTCTCTTCATTCATATTTGATAGTCTTAACCGTAAGAAATAAGTCTTCCTTGGCTTCAGCAAATGGATTTTGCCTACTAAGGTAACAGATGGGGGTATTAGCATACCCAACACATAAAAAGATAATGACTCATGCTTATTGTTGGCCTTTTGTCTTCCATTTCTTTGCAAATGCTATATGGGCTATCTGACAAAACTCACATAATCAATAGCGCTTAGAGGAGATACTTTAATTTATTTTAATGAAATCATTCTACAGAATGTTTTGCAGCCCATATGGTGGCCTCCTGCTCTTTTTCATACACTATGGAGAGAGACTTGTGTCTTTATTTCCCTATTTTTTGGGTTTTAAATTAACCCCATAGTGTTACATTTGTTTCCTTCATTTTTTTCCCTGTGAGTTTGTGAGAGACAACTGACTGCCAGAGATTGTGGATTCATCCAATCCATCAAGAGCAGAGTAAACTGTCCATGGTGAACATTCACTTCCTGCTGGTTTGCGTCCTGATTTCAACTGGGAAAGATACTACATAAGCAAACAGCTGCTTTTTAAGGGGAAATAAGTGCATCCCTTTACATACTGATTGTCCTTAAATCCTTTTGTACAATATCATAGGACTTAGTGGCATCTACACTGTTGATTTGGGGTTTTTTTCTCTTCTAGTCACTTGAATTAAAACCAAATCACTCCTTTCTTTCTTTTCTTTTATTTCAAATAATCTCATTTCTTCTACTGACATTTTTTGAAGTCTGTTCCATAAATCATGTTTGTCAGTGCATTTTTGAAGATTGTGAAAAATTACTTGGCAAAAGCTTGCACAATTGGTTGGATAACAACACTGTGTCTTGGAATAAATCTTTGAATGTCTATCCTAATGTATACTGATGGTGATGTACTTAAAATTTTATGTTTCAACTCATAGCTCTAGACGGTACAAATTTGTGACAGGTGTCATGACACATAATTGCCTTTCACTAGTGTTCTATATTATTGACATTATCTTAGCATATGTTATTACTTCATAGGTGATACCAGAGCTTCTACATTTCTAATTAACTCCTGGACTCTGAACTGCAGTCATTACCTAAGCAGCAGAATGGGAACAACTGGTGACAGACAACAGTCATTTCCTGACCAAGTTCTGGCTCTCTGTTGCACTCCTGTTGTCATGCTCTGCTGGAGCAAGGATATGGGAGCAATGTCAACAGTGATGGCCTGTTCAAGTTAATTGCAGCTGCTGCAGAACAGGGTAAGGATTCGAGACTTCAGGGAGCACTCTGAGTTTCCACTCAGAACATTTTTTTTAACACAGTTTGGAAATATTCTATAAAACTCAGAAGCAAATAGAAACTGAAAATCTCATTAAGTTTGAAAGATAGAAATAGAAACTGCTATTCTGCTGTTAGTCTGCTAACTCCTGAATTGTTGTGTGGCCAGAATTTCTTACAGCAAACTGGTATGGATGTTTCTATGAGATTGGATGAGCAACTTCTGCTCCACGACTTTTTGAACAGAACAGATAAGACAAAGACATTTACAGAAGGGATTAGAAGTTGCTCTCAACTTTCTTCAGATTCCAAAAATGGATAACTTACTAGGGAGAGGGGGAGGAGAGGAAGATCCCTTAAATTGCCAGTTGATTGGGATATGTTTCACACACTTAATACCATGAAAATATTTTTTAAGAGAGGGTTAAACTTTAAGAAACTACTTTACGTTTGCACTCAATCTTTACATCAACCTCAGTGTGAAGTTTTGAATGCTCATCAGGCATGTAGCTCTGAATTTAGTGGTCTGAATTTGAGTACAAATGTGACATTTTTGTCCTTTATTTTTATCTCAGCTTTTGCTCCATTTGACTCCAATTTCAACATTTATGTCCTTTCATTTCATCCATTTATGATCAGCTAGAATTTTCAAGCCCCCAAATTTAATGAAGAACTCTTAATATTTGGTCTATGATATTCGTAAACATTTCTTCATCTTGTTCCGTTTTTCACTCACAGTACACAGCATGAGAATACAAAATTCTACAAGGTAGAAAGAGTCAATAATACCTAGCTGCAAAAGTGACTTTTGTTTGACAATTTTCCTGAAGACTGGAGTGATATATAAATATACAGCAGACAAATGGGATCCACAGGGAACCCTTTAAGATCTTTATGAATATTTGAAAGGGCATCTGGAGCCATGGCTACACAAGGCAATCAATTGCTATGAATTTTTATTTCCCCAAGCACTCAAAGGGAATGGCATGACAGATATATGTATTATCAGCAAGATTCATTTAAAGAAAACTGGGACTTATTTTGATAGGACCAAGGGGGAGAAAAAACCTCCTTCACAACTAAACTAATTTAAATTGAGGTTGGCAAAGCTGATTACTAAATTATTGGAATTACTGTAAAACTGAATGCTTTCTATTATTTTTAGATGTTGTATAGTCTTTTTTGAATTTCAGAACTGCTTCTTTAGAAATTTGAAAAGCAATCTCAGGAGCCTGCAAAAATGAATAATGAAAAGAAACACTTTTTTAATAAGAATTGAAAATCAAATTAGAAGTTCGAATTTTTAAGATGTCCTTCCTTCCTTTCTCTACAGAGCTCCTTCTTCTGAAGGAGAAGAGTTCTGACCTTTAAGCTTATTTTGACAGTCATCAAAAATTTAAAATTTAAAATTTTAAAATCATTTTAAAATTGCATATTATGTCAGAAACAATTAGAAATACTATTGTGTCACTGGAAATTCCATTGTCACTGTCATTTATGTATCTCTTTTGTGGTACAGATATATGTAATAAGTTAAACCACAAAAATAATTATTCATGCTTGTATTAAAGCTGTAAGAGGAAGAATTATATCTATTTAATCTAAACTACAGCACCATCTATTTCTGTTTGATTTTTTTTTTCTAGAAGTTTGTCCAGGTCCCAAATGCTGTTCTTAACAAAGCCCAAGTTCTAATGGCGTAGAACTAACTGCAGTAAGAAAATAAAAAGAGGAGCAGATGTACTGCAGAGATACAATACAGTACACCTGGTATAGAAATGAAGATTGTGGTTTGCTTGTGTGGGTACTCAACCAAATGTATAATCATAATTGTGGTCTGTAGGCACCTTGCTTCTTTGAGATCTTAAATTCATTCCCAGAAATCCAAGTATTTAATCTTCCACGACATTACTGGCTCCAGAAATTATATGTAGAAGACACAATTTGAAGGATTTGAGGCAGAAAGTGTCATAGATATTTTAAGTTACTCTAAGACACATGCCACTTTATTTTTGACACTTTTCAGTTAGCTCAAACTTTTAGGAAGACTCTAATCCAAACCAGGTTGCTATTGTGTAAGTTGCAAATAGTACAAAACGGTTGGTAAATTCTAAGAAGCCAGTAGGCAGGGATTAATACATCAAATAAATTATTTGCTTGGTGATTATGCAGGGTTCTCAGGACATCAACTTTTTTCTGAAAAATCAATCTTAGAAAGAACTGTTTGCTCTTTACAGTATTTCATACCCAGAGGCCACTGTCTTTAAAAGGTGTTGAATCGATTATAAGCTTGCAGGATTTCTGAAAATCATGCCACAGCTGAGTTTCTTGCCATTTCCTCAGATCAATTCCATAAGTACTAGTTCTGTAAAAGTAATTTTTTTTAATGCCTAAAGCTAAAACATAACTAATATATACACAGATCAGTGATCTTTGTTTAAGTGGAGAAGAAGATTTAGTTTGGTGGTTGCTTCTGAACATTGTGTACTGAGGTGCCAGCTCAAGCTGTTTTTGATCTACAGATAGTCATTGAAAGATTGTTGACCTATGTACACATGAAAAAAAATTGTTCAATACTCAGATATATGACTGACTCAGAGGTCCTCCTGATTAAATAAAATGAACTAAAAAAACTCAATACCAATTGCAAAAACTTTTAAACACCTTTTCTCCTTCCCCTGTAGTCAACACAGTCATTTAAACAGAATTTGGCTACCAACCTTATTACTTGAAACTCTCTACACTCTTCTCCTTATTGTAGTTGACAACTGCATATCCTTGTTATTTTCATATCCTTGCTTTCTGCTTCCTATTCTACATTTAGCCTGTTATTAGAAACATGTTTAACCCTCCATTTTCAATTATATTGATATAAGCTAATGATTCAAATTGCCATATTGCAATTTCACTGCATGGGTAGAATTTGCCTTCATGACTTCAATTAAATATTATGCTATAGAGCTGAACAAGGAATATTGCTCATTTCAGTGTATGTAGGGGAGAGGTACACATAACAGTGGTTTATGCAGATTGTTCTTTGGAGTCTACACGTATACAACATTCAGGCCTTGGGACAGTGTTCTCAGTTAAGGACGTGGAAGGAGAAGGGTGTTAAGATGATTAACATAAACAGAACAAGTAAAAACAGTGCTAAAATGTTAAACTTTTTGAAAGTTTGAACACTAGAGAAAAAGATGGTCATAGTGGCCTCATCATTTCAAACATTCAGAACTAACCTATAGGCCCACAGACTAAAAGCAGGCTTTAGATTTTTCTGCCACGTAACACTGATGGCAAGATTGGAGAAGCCTTTCCAGTGTCCTCTATCTCACTGTTTTTGCTCTAGGCCCTTTGTTCTAATTTCATGCAAGATGCCACTGATTTGTCAATCTATCAGTATTCTCAGCATTTAGTCAGTTTCCTGATCCCTTAATTTCTCTGTCTTTTCTCATAGATATTTTCTTAATTCTCCCTTCCAAATGAGAACCTGAACAATAGAATGCTGCTCTAGTCTGGAGCATTTGACTAGAAGGTTCCCTGTGATAAAATATACTTGAATATAGCAGATTTTTTTTCTTAGTTTAAAACGCCAATAGAATAAAAAAAAATAGGATAAAGGCACTGTAGCGACATCTTCACTACCAAAAGTCAAATCTAAAGTGTTAACTTCAGAAATGAGCAAAACCTAAAGTAAATATAGCTGAAGTTTTCCTGGCTTATACTGAAATCTGTGATTTGTTGTAACTGACTGAGAAACTCAGACAGAAAAAAAAGAGACACAGATAAAAGAAACTACGGTGATACTGGTGAGTGATCAGTCCTCCCTGGAAGTAAGATGTTCTGGCTAGAGGTAAGCACACAGAAATTTTATGAGTTGAATTCTCATACCCGAGTGCATGTATACTAATAGAAAATTACTACATGGTCTGGTTTTTCTTTTAAAAAAATTCTATTTTTGTAATTGTGATGCAGCTTCATTTGGTGAAGGCAGTTACCTGAAAGCCACAGTAAAATCCTTGTTGTGGGACTGTAATAACACTGTTTCTCCATTTATGTAAGTAAGACAAAGGATCTCTGCTATACAATTGTGTAATTAAGGACATCAGTAAATAGGATCCACCTGTCTTAACAACAGGCATTCTAGAAGAAGTTAGTTTCGGAGCTGCAACACAGCCAAGAGGCTCAAAGGAAAACCAATAAATTTAAATAAATTTGCAATCCAGAAAACACAAAGAAGAATAAATTCAGCCTTATTTTCAGGGAAAAATTCCTTGAAAATGGGTAGGAACGCAGTGTAGTTACTAGTTATACAGGTGGGTTGTTTTTTTGCATGCATGGGTAGATAAAGTAGCATGCCTTGCCAGAAGATAGAGAGGTTTTTCTTTATATTTTCCCTTGCTCATCAAGTGGACATGTCCTGTCTTTTTGTTCAACTAAACGTAGGGATATGTTTTACTGACATGGCTGTAATACTGAGTAGTCCTGACTGGCAGGAAGATAAGGATCCTTGGATTTCTATGTTTGTTTACAGACTGCATTTCTTTGCTGCATTTGAATGTTCCTTAGAGTTTGTCTGGTCTTTCAAGGCCTTGAAATTCCCTCTCTTGCAAATCACCACTTTTTTCATACTATAAACTTTTATGCTAAGGCTTCAAGATTGTTCTCATTGTCCTCTTCTTCTCTTATAAATAGTTAATAGGAATCTATGCTGTATGTGATCTGACTGTTAATAACCTCTCTGGAGTGCAAAGAAGAAGGAAAGAATTTGTATGCCCTTCTGAGTAGCCATCTTCTACCTCTGAGTCCGTTCTGTTAAAGGAGACAATCTTCTGCTGTCAGCTCTGTGCATTCCTCATCATTCCCTCCTGGTTTTTGTCTTAAAAAAGGAGCAGCAGAGAAGAAGAGCTGCACCAGTCAGGTGCAAATGTCAGGAAGTATCTGTGCCAAACCATAAACATAAGCTTCATATAGACAAACTCCGCAGTTCAGGAGTGTGTCTGTGTATATGTATACACACATACACATCATATTTGTGCACATGAAAAGATAGGATGGTAGAAATAAAGAGCAAGAAACAGGGAAAACCCCTTAGGATTTGCATGCAATAAACACAATACATCACTAACTTCTTTACATATCCCAGCAACAGCAGCCAAGTCACTACGCTGACACTATACTATACAAACCAGTGAAAATTTAGATAATCAGTACCGCAAGCTATGTTTTTGGGCATTTTTTTGTAATGCACAAAAAAATGGTAATTTTGGTGTATTTATTAACACTTTTATTGTATCAGTTATTTTTTATTTATAACTAGTCTCCAATAAATGATTTATCCTAAGAGGAAATAACTAGCTTTGCTACAAACCATGAATTTCCACGTACAAAAGTTGACAATCTACAGAAATAATTTTCAAGTCTAATGCAAGTTTTTGGATTTGTTTTCTCTTCTCTATCCCCCTGCCCTGTTTCTGTCTTATTAACAAGCATTTTGCTTGAATTAATAAATAAACAATAGCTGAAATCTTTCATATTAGTTAGCATAAAGTGGCATTTGTATAACAATATTTAGCAAAGCAATCTGATGTGGAGGATTAACACTGAAACAAAGAGGTGAATAAATACATGGTAATTGAAACTGAATTCACTAACCACACATCGGATCACGCATCTAGATAAAGGTCTTGCATTTAATATGAGACAGTATAACCCTGCTGTGTGGACCATGATAAATTGCTTAGTGTGTGTCTACTGGGACGTGAGACAACAAGATATTATTCTTAACCCCAGAACTGTCAAACATGATCATTTCCACAGAAACTTGGCAGCTTTGGGAATGATAAAAGGAAACCTCTGTAGGGAAGAGGGCAGGAAGGAGACTACAGGAACATTCTGCAGGTGTTTTTCCTTGAATCATAGAATCGTTAAAGTTGGAAAAGACCTATTGAGATCATCAAGTCCAACTGTTAACACAGCACTGTCAAGTCCATCACTAAACCATGTCCCTAAATCTACATGAGTTTTGAATACCTCCAGGGATGTTGATTCAACCACTTCCCTGGGCAGCTGGTTCCAATGTCTGACTACCTTTTAGGTGTAGAAGTTTTTCCTAAAACCTCCCCAGTGCAACTTGAAGGCATTTCCTCTTATCATATTGCCTGTTATTTGGGAGACAAACCCCCACCTCACTACAACCTCTTTTATGTAACTGTAGAAAGTGATAAAGTCCCCCCTGAGCCTCCTTTCCTACAAGCTAAACAACCCCAGCTTCTTCAGCTTCTCCTCATCAGACTTGTGCTCCAGATCCTTCACCAGCTCTGTTGCTCTTCTCTGGACACGCTGCAGCTCCTCAATGTCTTTCTTGTAGTGAGGGGCACAAAACTGAACACACGATTTGAGGTGTGGTCTCACCACTACCCAGTACAGGGGGACAATCACTGCTCTGGTTCTACTGGCCATGGTATTGTTGATACAGGCTCATGTTCAACCCTGTCAACCAGCACTCCCAGATCCTTTTCTGTGGGGCAGCTTTCTAGACACTCTGCCCCCAGCCTGTAGCACTGCATGGGGTTGTTGTGACCCAAGAACCAGGCACTTTGCCTTGTTGAAACACATGCAATTGGCCTCAGCTAATTGATCCAGCCTGTCCAGATCCCTCTTTTGAGCCTTCCTACCCTCCAGCCAATCAACA
Organism: Corvus kubaryi; assembly: GCF_017639235.1. Taxonomy (NCBI): domain Eukaryota; kingdom Metazoa; phylum Chordata; class Aves; order Passeriformes; family Corvidae; genus Corvus; species Corvus kubaryi. The sequence goes on along the minus strand of NW_024580666.1, from coordinate 10,768,042 downwards.
CTCCCACCCAGCTTGCAAACTAACTGAGGGTGACTTTGATCCCCTGCTCCAGATCACTGATAAAGATATTAAACACGGCTGACTCCAACAGTGAGACCTGGGTACACAACTTACATGAATGACTGTTGTCAGAAAGACAGAAGCCTTAATTTCTGTGCAACAATTCACAGGCAGTTCTGTGGTTTCTAACACATCAAAAACTCTTGCATTTTTGCTGCCACATGGATCTTCATCCCCTAATTCCATTGAGACATATTCCTATTGAAAAGAATGCAGAGCCCGTGTATAGCGGTTTGATTTGTTCTGGGGGTTTTTTTCTCATGGAAAACAAATTTAGAAAAAATGGTATTGGCTACAGAAAGGTGTGGCTTTTACTATTAACATCCATCCTGTATCTGCAAAAGTGAAGAGAGAAGTAGTTAATTCATAGCAGAGCTAACACAAGAAGACCTTACATATGGACCACTTGCGAACTCAACAGATTTGTCACTGCCAAACACCATGTCTGTGAGGTCCCCGTGGTAGAGCTTGTCTTACAGTGTCTGCAGTTGCTCATGTGGAAACAGAGTGCACAGCTTTGCTCTTGGATGTTGAATGTCGAGCAGGCTTTTCAGGAGCTTTCTGCCCAAGCTGGCAAAGGGGCGCTTGTGGGGTGCTGGGAGAACTAGGAGGGCAGTTGCCAAGCTCTTGGATGGGGTGCAGGGGGTGAAGGGTGGTGGCAGTCCAGTCACAGACTCAGTGGCTACAGCATGGTTAGACCTTGCAAGACTTTGACATTGTTGCTGTGTCACATATGGCAAGAAATGTACAAAATGTTATGGGAAGAGCATGCATAGGCCTTGTCTCTGCTGCTAGGCTGGCTCAGCGTGTTTTAACATATTACTGAGGGAGTCTGCTTGTTATGATCCACCCCTGAAGACAAGGGTAACCCAGGTTCTTGTTAAGAGATCCCTTGGGGTGGATCAGAGTGAAACGACACAGAATGATCAGTGTTTATAAGTATGTATATAAGTAAGGTTTATTTTAGAACAATTTGGTTGCAATGGAGAGCAGGTGATGAGGTCTTTTTTGGGTTTTATTATTAGGCCTATGTGTGAATGTGAATGTCCTGATGCCCGGTGTGAATGTGACCTTCCCAGAGGGTAAGGTGTAAGGGAGTACAACTGGCATGATTAAAAGCACTCTTCTGTCTCTGCAGGGTCTGCTTCTTATCTGGCTCTAAGCCTGGCTTGTGTCACCCTCTCTGTCTTACGTGCACCAGAGGTTTTGGCACCACACACCCAAAATCTCACCTCCTCCCCCTCAGAACAAACTCGAAATTTCTGGTTTTACAAATATTAACTCTCCTGAAAGGTCAATGCCAACACTTTACCGTGTGCTTTTCTGGTCTTATTCATTGTGTTTATGTCAAGAAAGCTATCTTCCCTACTGCTCTTTGCTTCTTGTTGGAATTTTGTTGGCTGTTGTAGCTGTCAGGAAAATGAAAGGTCACTGAGGACATTCTGTGCTGTGTGCCAAAGTACACCAGAAATTTAGGTTCACTATTAAGTGAAACTCAGTGTAGGGTTTAACAGATTAGCAAGCAGCAAAAGGACCTTCAGAAGCATACAAAAAGGCTGGGAAAGGGCTGTTAATTAGGGCTTTATCAAGTAGTACAGAAATAAGACTATATGAGCCTGAATATTAGCAACATTCTTTGAAACTAATTGAAGATGAGTAAAAGGGAAGTGAGGCACCTGTAGGATGCCTGTCCCAGGTGTATTGTCACACAAGGAGATGAGAAATATCCAAGTATACATTTAGTCCTGAGAAGAATTAGGGGTTGGTAAAATTTTTTTCCTTTTCAGAAGCAACTCACCACCGATTAATTACTTGATTCTCTTGTTGCAGATACCTGCCATTACATAAAAATTGTCTAGTAAAAATTTTTGTTGTCAATTAATTAAAATGTAGAGAGAAATCAAACTTCCTCAAGGTATTTGAATGATTTGCAATTGCTAGACATTGGAGAAAAGACTTCTCATCTCTAATACAGCTAAATAAAGATTTCTTTTATTTTTGATGTGCAAGAATTGCAGTAAAATTGAGCAATATCATTCTCTTTCCTCTAGGACTTCCTAGCAGATAGAACAACCCAAACACTGTTGTAAAATAATATTAAGAATAAATGAGATAAAAATGAATAAACCCAACATGACTTAGAGGAAAACCTGTGGGAGAAAAGTAAAGATGTAGTGGAAATGCTATGACTATGAACTGGTGAAGGGGGTGCCAGGTAACAGCTTTTGTACTGCGCCACTGCTCTGGTCCAGGGAAGGCTGTCTGCACAAGAAGAGAAGTAGAGTCTGAGGAGAAATACAGCCAATAAAGGAGAAGAGTTGCATGGAGAATACAGCCACAGTAATACATCAGGAAACATATTTGAATAGTGGTATTTAATTTTTTGACTGAAAGATTAATTTAAACTTTGAGAAGGAACGACATATCCTATTTTTATGCATTTATGTGTTAGTCTTTGCCATGGGGAGAACAATATAACACCTTTATTTCCCATGTTCCTTTAATACTGAGTTGCCCAGGCTGGTTATTAGTCTTTAGTTCTGGATAGGGATACCCTTCCTGAAGACATCTTTGCCCTTACCTCCTACAGTACTCGTAATTTTACTACCTAATTTTAAAAACTTTGAATTTTTTTTTCCTGCAAGAATAGGACATTTATGAGGAAGATGCACTGTTCTGGATTTTAGAGTTCAAGCAACAAGGAATCCATTCGATACCTGAATAGGTTCCTTCATTGAAAAAACAAAACTCAGCAAAAAGTCATGCTCTGTTTCCTAGCTTTGATGGGATCAGGTTTAATGAATGTGTAGCTTTAGTTTTTCATCCACCTGTAAAATTATGCTTGCGTGGTGCTTACACAAGACGACTTAGGCCCCTGCAAGTGTGTACAATCACTAAATACACCCATATTCCCTTCACTTGGCAGGAAGTCTAGCTGTCTGTTTACTCTTCCAAGAATATAAGTATTTTTTCGACTTTCTTTTAAACAGCTCTTCAACTGAGAAGCTGGGAAACAGAAAAATATAATTTGACATTACCCTGTGGGTTTGGGTTTTTGTTTTTCTGGAGGAAAGGCACCTTTCAAAATTTTTTAATGAAAACTGATATATCAAATAAGGATTTTCAAAGATTTCTTAACTAATGTATGTAACCAATAAGTGTAATGCATACATACAGTTATTTAATGAATCTTGAAGACCAAGAGTATTATAATTATTATGATGGTTAAAACATATGTAAAGATGTATGTGCCTGCAGGCTAATTTAGATGCAGAAAATATTTATGATGATTAAGACATGAATTTCTGTGGATCTCATGTTTATTTGTTGTGTACTTTACACTGAATGGAGCAAATTACTCTGTGCATCCTTTTTTTTTTTGTTATGCGTTTTTTACATCACAGTAATTGCTGAACTTTTTATCTTTCAGATTGCCAAAATCACAGATGATTGAAACAGTCCTAACACTTTGCAAAGTATTTCCACCTCATCATATTTCTCTATTTCCAAATGTCATATTTTAATATTATATTATAGAAATTTAACCAGGAAATTTTGATACTTCTTGGGATGTAGAGCCCACCAACCCAGAAAATCAAATGTGGGAATAAAAGGACAACTGTCATTCCTATGAAATTTGGGTCAGCTAATGTGTAACTGAAGAAAAATGAAAAGTATCACCAATACTGAGACATCGAGTGCTTTCCCTAAAATTCAATTAGTTTCCCTTTTCATTTGAAAATTGGAATATAATTTCATTAAAAATATGCTGCTTGGAAAAAAAAAAAGAGCACAGAAGTCTCTCAAGCACCTTCATTTATGCTCTAATGATACACTGGTTCAAGATGGCTGCTTTTATTGAAGCTTTCTATTTTATTGTTTGAATCCCTCATTGCTCTGGAATGGACTGCAACATAAATCCTATGAAGGTTGGCAGCAAATAGAAATCTGGAGTGCCAGATTTAGAGTTGTGTGTATGGATCACACACTTCAGATTCATTTTGACTTTAAGAATTAGCAATACTAAGAATGATATTATAGTCCTTAAAAGTTCAGGACAGGAGAATATAAGAACAAAGCTTCTAGGTCCTTTAAACTTTAGAAGGTGAGGGCTATTTAGAACTAGATTTGACTTATAGATTTTAGAGATGCCAAAAGCTCAAGCTCAGGTGTAAAGGAACCTTTGACCATGGTCTGAAGGTTATTAGCTTCCTTATCCTTCTTTCACTCACTTGTTCTTTCAGTTTTTCACCCTTCGGCTCTCTTGCTCAGACTTACTTGTTGCAAGTATTCCTGGATTCAAATGGAAGAGTGTGACTACAAAATATACAGACATTTTGCCAAAATTTTGAAGTGTGGAGGGGAATTATCGCTGCTGCACCATCCGTCAAGATACAGAAAGATATGAAATGGCTGCAAGAAATTAAGTTAATGAAGACTTAAGGAGCAAAACATAATGTCATATGTTTTACATAAAATAAATGCTATAAAAGTAACCTGGTATATTTATTGTAGGAATTCACATAACTTGATAATGAAACACTGATGATAACAAAATGTTATTACACACACTTCTGCTAATATTAGTACTGTGTAACAATCTTGATTTGGAAAACTGAATGATACAGTACCACAGAGTCACATAGATGTTAATGGACTAATAAATGGTAAAAACATTTTTTGGAATCTATTCTTTAAAATATACACTCCATCCAATCTATGTCCATTGGAATTGCACTAGGAACTAATTTAGGAACCCTTCAGATAATATATGTTTTTAAAATCTGAGAGTTTTCATTTTCGGATCACCTGTTATGCTGGAGAAGTTTGCATTTTAAAATATATCTTTTGAAGAGTTAGAGGGTTTTATCTTCAGAAGACCTTTTGAAGTCTGATCATCATCCATATTCTGAAACAAATTTAGCATTTGCTTGATGCCATTGAATAATAGCTTCCTTTGAGCTTCCCAGTGACAATATTTTTAATCATTTTGTCCTGCTTTTTGTCCTCCATTGAAAATTTCAAAAGTGGGCTGCCTTCTCTATGGAAGTTTCAAAACTTTGAAGGGAAAGGTAATTTGAAGGTTGACTTAATAAAAAGTATGAAAGCACCTGCCAAAGTGTCCAAGATCAAGGAAACAGCTGCAACTTCAAAAGTGAAGCTAAAAAGCTTCAATGTACATGAAGAGGAAAAAAGTTCCCTTAATCTGTCATAAAGCATCTTTTGTAGTAGCAAGCAATAAGAAGAACAAGACTGAGAACTAAGCATTGCCACAGAGTATACTCATACTTTTGAGTCACTGGAAGCTGGCTGCAATTGAACTGAAAAACTTGTCTTTAGGCAGCCACACTGTCCAATAGAGGGAGGTTAAAACAAGCAACAAGCAAACCAAAGCACACACACACACATATAAAGAAAAAGCACAAACAAATCATGCTAAAGACAAATTGCATTTTGGGCTAGCTTTTTATTCTTACCCACGAAAAACAAAATGTATCATCTATCCTGTTCATGAAGTAAGCAGATGCAGTTCAATGTTAAATAAAGAAAACAAATTTGACTTGATTCTCTGAACATCCAATCAGACTGACTATCCACTATACTTGGTTATAAAAAGACAACTTAAAAATTGACCAGGTGTTAGAAGAAATGATAAACATTAAAAACAAAATGGAGAAAGAGAATTTGAAAAGGTAGCATAAAACTGGCCTGACTAGAATAGCTCTCAACAAAGTTATATTGTTTGAAGTCTTTTCTAAAAGCTATAAAAAAGTGCTGCTATTAAATATGTTAGTGAACACTTGATCACCAAGTGAATTTCCTAAATATCAACTCTAATTTCAGGTAATTCCCATATCATGAATAATTCAGCTATTAATTCAAATAAAATAACTTTTGAAGCAAAGCCCAGCCTGTGGTTCATGTCCAACTAGTTGTTTTTTAAACAACACAAACGTGTCTTTCTCTTCCAGTGATGTAAGGACATACCACTCACAATGAACATCTTGGTCTACAGAGGATATTCTGCTGAATGTTATTGTATCTATTGGTACCACTGTATCTCGTTTATTTTTTAAATAAGTAGTTAGAATAATTTATTTTGATAAAATGAACCTATTTTCCACTTGGACTAGAGTTTTCTCATTAAACTCCTGCTCTCTTAATGTTTTTTTCTGTAGCCTTCTAGCAATGTTACTTTTATTTTTTGGTAGAGCCCTTTACATATACTGTGAGATTTAATGTATTAGTAATTCATGTAATGAAGCTGTGATTGAATATCAAAATCTGAAGCCAAATGGTAAATTGAGTTCTTTGTAACTGGCCTAAGACAAGCCCTTGAATGCTTTATTTATTAACGCAGGTACAAGTTCTTGCTTTGCAGAGCTATTTATGGGTATTTTTTCTACTCCTAGCAAGGGTACAGATACCCATAAAGCCAACAATTAGTGCACCAGCAAGACCTTGGTGACTTTGCAAAACTAATTTTGTAAGGAGCTACGTGCTCGGAGTTCCCAAGAAAGAGTTGCCTTATAAACAGGTTAATGTACAGCTTAAGTGTAGCCGGGAAAAGAGAAATCCACAAGTAACCACAAAATTCAAATAGCATTTTTGTAGTACCACATGAGGAGATAATATATTCTGAAGACGTCTTGCAGTTTTATTGAGTATTTTTGGTTAATGGCTTGACAATGGAATAGGGTGGAATGGGGTGTAGCCTCATAAAATTAGCTGATGATTCTCTTGTGGGATGAGCTGCACTTTGAAGGTCAGTGTCAGAACGTAGCAGAAGAAAACAAGTTTCTTACTTATATTCCTAATTCCCTGATTCATGTAAGTATACTACTCCAAATGGTTTGCTGTTCTTTGGTGAGAGAAAAGACAAATTCCTGTTATTTCTTTAATTTTTCTGACCACAATGGTAAGCTAAATGTTCTTCAGCTCTCAAGTACGTAGAAACATTTGTAATTTAGAATATGTCAGATACTGGATGAGTAAGCTTTTAGAGACCTACATTTTTAAATGGAATTATAAAATGTTATTAATGATCATTTTAGATACATATTTTGATTTCTCCTTCATCCTTAAAAATGAATGTTATAGTACTTCAGTTTAGTAAATCTATGTCTGCTGACTTCTTTTTCTTCCTCTTAGCCTTAGCTATGTTACCGTAATGAATTGTTTTCTTTTTAATATTGCAAATTTGACTGCAGTGAAGCAAATGTTACATCATAGTCACACCTTCAAGAAAAACCTCCCTTAAAAAATAATGGGAGACAATGTTTCAGAGTAGGGAATGTAATCTGGTATTTTAGGAAACCTTTTAGTATAAATCATTTGAATGTATATTCATGCATATCGTTGTGGTAAACTGAGGAGAGGGTGTAATCTGAAATAATTTTCTATAGTCCATAAATTTTAATAGTGCCGAAGCCAAGTGCCATAGGGAAGATGAAGAATCTAAGCAAAAGATGCAAGAAAAAGAGTAGTCAGGATGCACATATTAGGGAGACAGATAAATGAGGGGAAATCGATCACAGAGAATTATTATCCACATAACATAAAAAGTGATTGGAACACTCTGCTCCATTTATCACGTGCTAAACCTGTAAGCAGGATTTTGCTAAAAATCTTGTACTTATTCTCTGATGAGAGGGTTTAAATTTAAATTCTCAGGTCAATAGTTTTGTAGCATTAAATTTGCCTTCAGCTAAATTAAACAAGTTATATTTTCAATTTTATTTAGAAGGTAAGGATGGAAAGTCTATAGATACAAATGGTAGGAATATATCTAGAGGCTCTGAGGACCAATTTAAACAGGTTAGCCCCAAAGAGGATTTTTTACTACATTGCTCCCATGAGAACGTGCAGTAAAAGCCATTTCTCTAGTATATGTCAGGAAAGTGAACAGCACATAATTTCAATTTTTGCCTGTGAAGAAGACTAATGAAAAATTCCATCAGTCTACAAAGAAAGTAGATACCTGAAAGAGGCAAGGGCCAGCAAAAAAATGGTTTTGATCTCCTTGAAAAGCATTCATGTTATTAATGTGCTTGTTAAGAAGAGTTGAATGATCTAGTGAAGCACTGAGACAAGACCTGAATGAGCTGGGCCAAACTGAAGAGGAAAGCAAAGAAATTTTTAAGCTAAGGCTTAAGTATAGAGAATATAGAGAGCAATCTACATTAACAGCCTCTCCTTACACTGCGGTGATCAGAGATGCAGATATGAGAAAGTTCTCTAATCAGGATTTGCAGCCACTGTCAAGTCTTCACTTTTTCCTGGAGCCTTTAGCCTTTGACGTTATGCACCCCAGAGCATGTGACCAGGTGTGATATTTTCTGAAATAACATCCAGAACTTCCCCTATGGACATTGATATCATAGACTTGGGCTTAAAAAACCCTGTGATCTGTAAATTTCTGAGGAAGTCAGCAAAATTCTAAGCATCTTGTTCACCTGATTCATGTGTATATATGACTAGCCACTTGGATAATGAGAATCAGCCATTCAAACCCCTCAAAACAATTTGCAGTTTTTTCAGGATACTGAACAACAAAGCTAGATATTTACATTACTTGCCCTACACAAAGACCTATTGCTTATTGCTCTGATGCTTGATCAAGATGACAGGGTTAGACTGTCCTAACAAAGAGATTTGGTTAATTGGACAGTATAACCAATACACAAATGGTATTAAAGTACTGTTGTTTTAACCAGTTGTACTTAAAATATGAATTTTAGCAATATAATAATTTAGGAATTTAGGAAATAGTTAAGAATTTTCAGTTTTCTGAATGCAAACAAGGCAATATTATAAGAGGTTTTTTGGCTGTTTTATTATCATTATTAACTTTTTTTTTTTTGGCATTATGTAGTGAAATGCTACTGCCTTTCATGATACATGGAATATATCATGATGGGGTTAGTGCAGTAAATACTGTTTTTGAGTAGACTAGAGGATAGCACAGCAAAGATGTCTAGATGGCTGTTAAGGTTAAAGAAAGATTAGTGTCTAAGGTTCTGCTCCTGGTCCTTAAGACTCTGAAATGGGTGCATAACATTTCAGGTGTTTTTTCCCTCAGTATAATTTATTTAGTGGTTTTCAGAGCAAGCTGTGGAAATGACAAAATGGACAGGTGGTGCAACTTCTTAAACCCTATGCTGTCTAGAATAACACGAGCTCTTCAAGGGTTGTTTGTTGCTCTTTAGTTTAGGAGGAGAATGGCAATAATCAGAAGAGTAGCAGGCACAAGTAAAATGTTGTTGAGTGCTTCATAATAATTTCCACGAAACAGCCTTAATATAAGTCCCTGATGAGTCACAGAAGCTTAACAGTTACTCTAAATTATCTGCAAACACATAAATGGTGCTGAAATTACTACATTTTAAATCTGGAAAACAAAGTCTCTATGCAACTGCTTATTTTTTTATATATGGCACGTCAGGGATTTGACCTTTTTTTTTTTTTTTTTTTTTTGTTATCTTTCAGGAGTGAGGACCTGCCTGCAGAGGCTAGATTATTACCTTGACTCTAAAAATCAATTAAGAACATCTTCTTCTTGTCAATATATATACTGTACACCACAGATTTAGAAAAACCTCTCAGATTTTTATTCCCCTATTTCTAAACATAATTATAAACAATCTAATTAATAATGAAATCTTCCTGTCTTCAGCAGTCATGCTTTATTCTATTTAGTATTTCTGAAATTATCTCCTTCCTGAAACATCAGACTAAACAAGGCAAAAACACGCTGCAGGACCTAAGAATTGCTGAATATCTGTATGAGGAATGGGGTGGAAAGTGGAACAAAAATATTCAGTTTTGCCTACATGTACATGCTTTGGCCTCTGCTCTAATTTGATGTGTCCTAAATTTTTCAGTGTGCAGAGCACTAGAAAAGTTTTAATCCATTTGTAAGGATAATTCACCTATCAGTACAGAACCTTTTAGTGCTGCATTGCAACAACAGCTTTATAATGTATAAGCCTTAGCATCAGGGACACTGAGAATCTTGACAAGTGGGCCTGTCCAAACCTCAACAAGGCCAAGTTCAAGGTCCTGCACCTGGATGTATGCAAACTCAAGTACAAATCCTGGCTGGGGAGAGAATGGATCGAGAGGAGCCCTGAGGAGAAGGACTTGGGAATGTTGGCTGGTGAGAAGCCCAGCATGGCCCAGCCAGTTGTGTCGTGGGCTGCACCCAAAGCAGCGCGGCCAGCAGGGTGAGCGAGGGGATTCAGCCCCTCTGTTCTGCTCTGGTGAGATCCCACCTGGAGCACTGCATCCAGCTCTGGGGTCCCCAGCACAGGAAGGACATGGACCTATTGGTGCAAGAACAGAAGAGCCCAGCAAGAAGATAAGAGAGATGGAGCACCTCTGCTATGAAGACAGGCTGAGACAGCTGGGCTTGCTCAGCCTGGGGAAGAGAAGGCTTTTGGAACACCTTATAGCAGCCTTCTGGTACCTGAAGGGGGCTTACAAGAAAGCTGGAGAAGGACCTTTTACAAGGGCATGAAGTGATGGGACAAGGGGGAATGGCTTTAAGCTGAAAGAGGATAGGTTTATATGAGATAGCAGGAAGAAATTATTTACTGTGACTGTGGTGAGATATTGGAACAGGTTGCCCAGAGAAGTCGTGGATGTCCCATCTCTGGAAGTGTTTAAGGCCAGGTTGGATGGGGCTTTGAGAAACCTGGTCTAATAGAAGTTGTCCCTTGTCCATGACAGGGGGATTGGAACAAAGCAATTTTCAAAGTTCCTTTCTAACCAAAACCTTTCTGTAATTCTATGAATCTATGATAACCTTTTGAGTTCCAGGAACTGTATCAGACATGGAAGCTGGTTTTCATTTGCTGCTGATGTCAATTCGTTTTCTACTACCCCAGCTTGAAACTGCTCTTCAACAAGAAATAATTTGACGGCATTTCCTCTAATTGACACTGGTTGTGGAAAAGTAACACTGTAATTTTCTGTCCAGAAATTTTCATTGTTATTTTAAATAGCCTGATATTCATTCTGTGGCTAGTTTAAGAAGTGCCGTGTTTTCTAAGTGTAAAGAAATTCAGAGGTAATACAGCAGGCCAGGAAAAGCACTCTTCTAACAAATCTAGAAATTATGTTTGGATAATATTAGATAACAGAAGGACAATAAGGATGATCCAGAAGAAGCCCACTGGAGAGAAGGTTAAAGTACATCAATATATTGTATTACATAAAGCAGGGGAAAGGGAAACAATGAACCATAAAGAAATTATTTACTGACTCTGGCATCTTCAGAGTTCTGAATTCTCATTTTTGTTAGCTGTTTATTCATTCACTATAAATTCTTCATCCTGTGCATAATGCACACTCTATTTTGATTTCAGCTGTGATGCAGTTCCTTTGGATTTAGTGATTCTGTACTTACCTACACCCAAATTACCTATAAATATAATGGGGTAAAAACTGGATTTATACATGTATTTTAAATACTCTACTTTTAAACTCAAAGAAATTGGTCACATGAGAAAAACTAAACATGCAATTAATATGGCCAAAAGTAATTAAGGTGCATTCTGTTTTTCTTTTCTCTCTAATGTTGTATATATAAAGATGAAAAGGCTCATACCTTTAGGGAGAAAAACCTTTTATCTGTAGCTGGGTTCAAGCTGTTTAAATTTCTGTCCAGTAGATGTTTTCACTGACATTTAGGTTTTCTTATAGTTTCTTATATTTATTTTTTCTTATTTGCAATAAGCACACATTTACATAACTTTATGAAAAAGGGTCCTAATCTATAAGTTGCCACTTCCTACGGTTGATTTGCCTTTGAATAGCTCTTATATTAAATTACAGAGAAATTCTGCATAACAGTCAATTTACACTTCTCAATAGTATACTTTTCTCATGTCTTATTAGCAACTGTGAGGATAAGTGAGACATTTCAACTGAAATGTTCTCTTTTGTCTGATATTCTTGAGCTGAGTAGTATTTACAAGTGGATGAGCATTTATATGGATTATTTTAGACTGATTAAAGTGATTTCATAAAGTACAATATGATATTGTGCTTAATGAAATTTTGCTTGTGAATTTTGTTGCAGTTCGTTTGAAGCAACGTTTGAACACCCAGAATTATGCTAATATTGAAGTCTCTTAATGTGTATGGTTTTGATTTTATTTTATTTTACCTTTTTTCATATACTAGACAGCTCTTGAACTACTAAGCCCATATGTGATATATGAAGAGATTGGAAACTTAGTAAAAAAAATAGTGAGAAAATATCAATGCTATTGAAAGAAGAGTTCTTAGAAGTGTCTTACTGTTAAGTCCTTCCATCTGTCAATATTTCTGTTTCTTTAGGCATGTGTTCGTTAACAAAATAACTAAGTTTCTTTGGGGAAAAAGAAAAAAAGAAGCTTTGGAATAGAAAAGTAAAACTACAGTCTTAAAAATGTTTGTAGAAAAACAAAAAATAGTTCATTATGATTCAGACAACACTCTTCTTTTCTTTATGTCAAAGAAAATATTTTGATGGAGAGAGATTTAAATTAGGAGCCCATAAAATATTTCTGATATATTAAATAATGTGGTAGTTGTGTTATCATTATTTCACTTACATTGCATACTCCATTTTTCCCAAAGGTCTTTCAGACTAGTTAGCATTCTTCTCATGAGACAGAACACTAGAGAGGCAAAGGTTCATGGGAAGAGTATTTGTACCTTGGCCACACCTGGGTGTTCAGAATGCTTGACTAATTATGTGTAAAAGACCTCATAAATGCCTGTAACAGTGTGGAAGACAAGCACTTTTTTGGGTTCCTAAACATCAATGAATTCTATTAGTGTAACCTATTCTTTCAGTCCTTGGCACAGCCAGCTTGGGAAGAGCTCCTGTTGTTGAATGTAGAAATTCCTTCACAGTGGACCCCGGCTCCTAATGTCTCATTAAGAAGGATGAGTTGTGCACGCATTTCACCTATCACATCTCCTATTGCTCCTAAAAATCCTTGACACAGTATGTCTCTCAGAACCCAGAGTGACTCTCTGAGTGATAAATTGCCCCTTAACAGAGCAGTAAGTATTTTCAGTGCAAAATTATGCAACACATCAAAAGTAAGGGTTTGGGGACAGTCTTTAGTTAGCAGAGTTTAGTAAGAAATTAAATCAAGTGCTGTGCTGATTATGTTACTCATTTGCGTATATAATTCAGTAAGCCTCCTTCATTCTCAGTGTACTGGAACTTGAGAGTTTTCATCCTCCTCCAGTGACATACAGGGCAAGGGCTTATTGGCTTACTCCAGTCAAACTCATCTCTTACACTGTCATGTATTCCAGTTATGGCACATTTTGCAAAGAAAGGGAAGGAATGACTTGGAAAATATTTACTAGATGGAAAAAATATTACTGTTTGAGGGAGGAGTTAGGTTTTTTATTTCAGTCTGTTTATTTGTAAACATCAATTTTTGAAACATCGCACAGGTTGACTGATGAAAAACAATTCATTTGAGATGCTATTCTGATAGCTTTGCCAGCCAAACCAGGACCTCAGGACTCTTAATCTTGTATTCAACAAGGCTTATATGAGAATACAAAATCCTAAATAATTATGAATTTCTGTAAGCTTCATTGCCAGTGATTTACTGGAGATTGGATTTACTCACAAAATTTTTGGATTATATGTTGATATACGGTTTTATCTAACTCCAGGAGGAGGTGAGAATCCCCATCTAGGAAAAACGACATTTAACTATCATTCCATCTTCTGTTAAAGAACAGACTGTATCTTCAAAATTATTTTACTGATCTGTAGAATCACTGCAGCTATGTCAATGACTATTGATATATTTTATATGTAAAGGATATTTTTTTAAACAGAAAGCTGTCTGTGAAGCTCAGTTGAGGGTATTTATGATGATCAGTGAATACACTTTTCTATTGCACGTGTGATAGGAACAGCCTAGAACAAATTACACTGATCATGTATTTATTGTCATTTTCATTCTGCACACTAGTACACCTCCTGTAGAGTCGGTAGTAAAGATGCTTGTCTCATCATCCTCGATTTCAAATCTCTCTTTGGTATAGTCTTGGGCAATTATCTTAATCAATGGTTAATAACAATTTATCAATAAAGGAGAACTGGTATGTTATTGGATGAAGAAGAGATCGCTTCTTCTACAAAAATCTGTGTGCTTTTCATTCCTCACAGAAGCCCCAAGTGTATTTGTACTTTTTTAGATTTTTCATGTCATATGAAATTTTTCTTTCTGACAAAAATCAGTAAGGGAAGAAATGTTTCCACTAGGATAAGATATATATAATTTAAGTCATCATTCTGTGTTTGGTTGTACAGAGGTTTGGTTTTTTTGTTTTGTTTTGAGTATGTGCCCTTTGGTTGAGTGTGGTTTCAGAAGGTAGATTGAAAATAATCTGAATTCTGTCTATTTAATATTCCTCTCACGTAAGACTACAGAGAGGAAGTTTTTGTGCCTAGGAATACCTCTCCAAAATACTTTTTTGAGCCTTGTTAGAAAGTTCACATAAACTAGACATAGCTCTAAGGAGATGGATTGGTGGGCAGAGTGAAGGTTAGGAGACATACAATTTGTCTCATGGCTGTCCTTATCACAGAGGCATACAACAAAATGTATTCACTGAGCATAATAAAACGCAGTCACCTTTGCAACATTCCTGATGCAACAGCTGTTTAATTGTGCACAACAACATAGCAGTAATACACAACCACTTTAGTGGCAAAATATTCCCTTCACCATTAGAACATTATGCAGAGAGTTAGTAATGAGGGGCACAATGAGATTAGGAACATACCATTTGAGTGCATGAGGTATGGAGCATCCAACCGAAAATATGCATTGGGACATATGACGACCATAATGACCAGGACACCAGTTCATCTGAAAGAGCAGCCTTAAATGTGGTTTTCTTAGGTAGTGTGAAGAACTCTAAAAAAGGGTGGAATTCAGATCACAAACACCCACACATTAAAAAAATGAGCAAAATGTTATGTTGTGGAAATGTAGACCTTTCCCATACTTTTGTATGTATGCAATTAGAAAAAAACCCCATATTTAAACATACACTTTTATGTGACATTTGAGTTATATAAAAAGAAGTAGAAGCTCAAAGTCCCAGTGTAAAGCAGCTAAAAAAGATCAAAATGTTTGAGGTTATGCAACAGTGAGGTTTGCAAAATTAAGTAGCAGCTTGAACTTTGACAGCTTAATTTTTCTAATCAGCCTAAACTTCAAAGGATTTATCTTCTTTTAGAAATACATTTGAGGGAAAAAAAAAAAAAGGGATAGCCTGACATCTGCTTATTGTCCCCATATTGGAAATTCCTTTTCTTTGGCATGGCTTGTCTCTGAGGCTTGGATTTACAAGCAACTAGACACTGCTACACAGCAATTTTCAAACCCATAAAACTTCCTTTAAGGGGAAACGAATATGTTAGCCTCAGGTTTGTGCTTTCAAATGGACTTTCATCCTCAGCTGTTTCTTTTCATCATTTGAGGGTTAGTGCTTGACCTTGCTTTTCTGGCATGTGAATCAGGACTAAAATGATACAAATTGTTCAGGAGGTAATTGTCCAATTCATCATTAAGAACACAATTGTAAAGTAAAACTGCTATTTTATAGTGTAAAATAAGTAGGTGTTATCAATATTAAAAGTCAATGAGGATGGAAATGGCTTTGCATTTGTATCACTGTAAAAAACCAGGCTTCTGGAAAAAAAGTATTCTCATGTAATTCCAGAGAGCATCCTGTAAGCACAGAACCTCAAGGGCAAAAAGTTACTTTTGGCAGATGTTAAATAAAGGCTTTCAAGAAGGCACCTGATAAAACTGCAATTGGAGCTGTTATTTACAGTTATTTACAAAAAGTAAACTGAAATGTTCTACTTATATTGTTACCAGCTTTTAGGGGCTGGTGTCGCCCCTTTACTCAGATACCACTTCATCTTGACCTTTACATACTTTAGCATTCTGAAAGCACTATTTTTTGATGGGTTTATTTTCTCTTAAACTTAACTAGAAGTAAGTAAAAAAAAATGTGCTGATTAAACTTTCAAAAGGAGAAGTAGTTGAAACACTGGAGATTTCTGGCTGTGGAAAATTTGGTAATCACTTAAGCTTAACCCCAAAACCAAAATTGTGTGTTTATGTGGTGTCAGTGTACATTTATTTTTGTTTGCTGCTATCTGTAATCTCTAAACTTGAATTTTTGAATTCAGTGCTGACTAGAAACTAAAAGCCTCAAGTGATTCTGATGGTATTAAGAAAAGAGAGGATCCAGCACTTAGTGGCATGGTCTAGTTGATGAGGTCATGTTAGGTCATAGGTTGGACTTGATGACCTCAAAGGTCTTTTCCAGCCTAGTTGATTCTGTGATCTTGTGATAGTAGATGGCAGAGGTGAGACCTGGTTCATAAGAATGATAGAAAGGGATATTTGTGACTCTGACTGCATCCTTATAATAAACATTGGGGAGTAATAGGAGCAAAGCCGTAGAGTGAAGCAGTTGGTGTGAGGATCCAAAATCCACAGTGCCTGTTGGGGATTTTACTTCAGCTCTAGTATAGGTTTAGTCTGGCCTGTTGGATTTACCAGTATTTGAAGCACAATAAATTAATTTCTGTCATATATCTTCCAGTTTACTTTCGTCTGAAAGGAAACCTGTTTATATACCTCAGTTTGTATGATGTCAACCACAGAGCTGGAATAGGAAAATTCAGGATTCAAGAAAAAGGTTCAAATTTGAACTGGAAACTATGTCTGTCTTCCACATTAGTTGAGTGCTGTTCCTTGAATTTGTAATCTATGCATTTCAGGGTTTTTTAGTTTGGATTAGTTTTAGTTGAAATACCCTTTTGCTTGTACACTCTGTTAAGATGGATTCCTCAAGTGCATCTTGGAGATCCAAAAGGAATCACAAATCAATGGACATCAAGTCAGAGATGTTTGCAAAATAAGATTCAAAAGTGCAGCCCAACTCGAACAATGATGGCGTAGCCTTTCTTATATGCATAACTCTGCAAATGAAAACCAAAAATAATTCCTGCTTGTAAGTAAATTTCAAGTCTATATTGAATAAATAAAACTAGCTGCATTAAATAAATGACTGTCTTGCACATATTGGCATTTTTTTCCTACAGATCTTGCTGAATTTTCTAAAATACCACATTTAAAATATTAGCTAATAGTCTTATCCTGATTGTAAAATGATAACAATTACAATATCCTTAATATAATTATTTTATCAGAAAAAATGAAGGCAGAACTGAGTACGTTAGTTTAAAGATGAGAGGAATGTTGGAAAAATAAGAATGTTTTTTAAGGGTGCCTGCTCTCAGCATAAGCCATATTCCAGTGGATTTCTCTTTTCATTGTGTGAGCAATTTTTATGGCTTTCATACTCTGTGGTGAAAGCACCAGGGCTGAAAACCAGAACTGACTTTTGTAATCTCTATAAATTTTCAATTCTGTAATATTGTCATGCATGATTTAGCAATGTATGAATTCCAATTTGCATTAAAAAGTAGATTTCTTATATCAGTATAAAGTAGGATTTCAGTAAGATTGTGCAGAATTACTATATGCTTCCACTAACCCAACTGCAAAACATATATATATATGTATATGCATATGTATGTATATATATACACATATACATGTATATATTTCCCTTCATTAACCTCTAAATCTATTTTAATATTTTAATCTTGTTTTCATCAGGAAACAATAGTTTGTTAATTATTTTTAATTCCTAAAGAAGGAAAGAGTGTTCTCTTATACATGTAGATATCAAAAGTGTTTTTCACCTTGTACATTGATTGCATGTGTACATTGGTGTATTTTTAGCTTTCATTTCAAGCATCTCTCATCTAAGAAAAAAGATGACAATTTTTTCAGGTGATTAGCCTGGACTCACTTGCTTTTCACTTCAGCTCTCAGTTAATATGTGGGACCTGAACATAAATGTTCACTAGCTGATTTCCAGACATTAGCTGGAAATTCTGTTCATCTCAAGTAAATTTTCATGTCAACCTTGCCTGAGGACTTTCATACAGTAATACTAAAAATAGATTTCTAAATAAAGCATCTTTGTAATGATGAAAGGCTCTTGTATCTGATTTGTATTGTACACTTAGCCTTTATTCAGTTTCTGCTATTCACTGATGAACTTAGATTGATTCAAAGTATTTCTCAGATAAGAAACTAAACCCAAAAATTTTAATCCAGAATATAATGCGTTGATGATGATCAGCATGATTGCTTTCTAAAATAGAGTATCCTTGCTGAAAAGATAGATAACACCAAAATCCAAACTTCTTTTCTTTGAAAAAAGAAAAACTCTTTGTTTTTTCAAAATCCAAACTCTATCAAGAGAAAGAGGTTTGATAATTTTTGTTGTGCAGTTTAACATTTCAATTTTATATTAAACATAAACATTCTAGAAATAAATCTTAAGGCAATATTAAAATAGAATACATTCTGATTTATATTCTCTTAAAATCTGATTTCATATGGCTTTTTTGCCATCCTTTCTCATTATTCTTATCACTTTGTAAGACTGAAATTATTTCTCAGAAGTCTCAAGGGCTTTACTGTAGAATTTTTCCCATTCATTAAAATATTCCACAATTTTTAGAGCCATCTTCTCAAATTAGAAGAAAATAAAGATTAATTTAGGAAAATGTTCATTTGAGGTTTTAAATAGTTTAATGAAAGAAAAAAAAATGAAACTTTTTTTCCTTGCAAATATAGTCCTGTGGCAAATATTTGAGTGTTAGCTGTTGTGTTTGTCTAAAGAAAAATAAAGAATGTTGACTAAACCTCTCACTGCCAACTGATACAATTTTTATTTTATTTTCTTCTTCATTTTTCTAGGGCCCTTCTTTACAATCATTTTGCTTCTCTCATCATATCAGCTTCTTCCTTTCTCTCCTTTATAGTTACAGCCCATCTTGAGAAACAGGTACAAAGTTTCCAACTGGTGTTGCTGTTGTATAAAGACAATAATTTCTATTTCTAAGAGGGGTTGTACTTAAAGTCCACTATGTAATCAAGGAAAAAACAGCCCACAGGGACATTAACTTTGTCAGAGTTGTTATTGTGAGGCTTAGTTAAAGTTTTTTCAGATCATATTTTTAATGTAAGAAAAATTCATCTGCACTTCTGCTGTCATTAGAGTGTTGTGCATATTTTATTTTTTTAGGGTGAATTGATTCCATGGTATACTTAAAAAGAGAATGTCAGAGACATGGAATCATTCTGGTCTTCCTTTCAAGCACACACTGCATTTAGATATTAGCCTTCCTAAACTTTACATTTATGCTTGGTCTTTTTTCACTAAGATATGGCTATTAAATACAGATGAAATGATAAAGCAATTTTATTTTGGCAGTCTTAGAGTCATACCCATCCATTCAGTTAATGAATAAGTTAATTTCCTTAACCAAATTTCATTTGAATATCTTCCGCAACATTAGCAAAACATAAGATTATAATGTTGCCCTTTTTTATGAAATGTTTTCACAATTTTAAAGTACTGCATAGTATCACACTTAAACTATTCCCAGGCAGTTTTCATGATGAACTGGAAGGCTTGACCTCTAAACGATGTAGAATTCTAGGCTTCTAGCCAATTTAAAGTATTTTTCCAATATACTGATATACTTCCTGAATACTTTTGAGTTTCTCATACATTGTGTGGGAAATGGGAAATCAGAACGGATTTCAGGCCCGAAACTGATTGACTGAATAATTTCAAGCAGCAAGCAGCAGCTTATTTTTCTTCCATAACACAGGTCCAGTAATAACCTTGCTCTAATTTTATTAAAATGCTTAGAAGTAGCTTAAGGTTCTCTTTGCATGGCATAACTCTATCCTCAGAATTTGCACATGAGCCTTGGAAAAAATGTCTGCTGCCAGCAGGCTGAAGTAAAATACAGTTGCCAGTTCCTATGTATCATAGAGAGAAAAGTAAATTACAGAGGAGCTCTAAGATACTATTTGTGTGATGCTTTTGCACTGTTTTGAAATAACTTTAAAAATCATTTGAACATAGTTTATTTTTTTATCTCTAAAGTTTTGAGAAGAGAGAATTTTTCCAATATTGTACTCCTATTATTTAAAAACGTGGTGAAAATTTTGTGTAGTTTTGCATCAGTGATAATTGTTTCATTTCCCTACTAAGACTACTATTTTCCTTTCCCCAAATCCATCTTTGTCTTTAATTGAGATTATGGAATCAAGTAGGCTTTCAAGAGAGTGATTGCTTAGTTTAAATTATGTATTTCAATAAAGGGACTGCCAACACATAATTAGTAAAAACTACAAATATTAAAAAATCTACTTAGTGATATTGTCCCCCTGCCTTTCTGTTTTGGGTTTGTGTCACAAAGGTATGGTCGTGGGCGAGGGTCTACACGGGTGGCTTCTGTGAGAAGCTGCCAGAAATTTCCTCCATGTCCAACAGAGCCAATGCCAGGCGGCTCCAAGACAGACCTGCCACTGGCCAAGGCCAAACCCATCAGTCACAGTGGCAGTACTTCTAGGATGTTGTGTTTAAGAAGGAGAAAAAAACTGCTGTGCAGCAGTAAAAGCCTCTGGAGAATATGGAGGGGAGTGAGAATATGCGGGAGATACAACTCTGCAGAGACACCAGGATCAGTGAAGGAGGGGCAGGAGGGCTCCAGGAGCCAGAGCAGAGATTCCTCTGCAGCCCGTGGGGCAGACCATGCTGAGGCAGCTGTGTCCCTGCAGCCCATGGAGATCCACAGAGGAGCAGTGATCCACCTGCAGCCTGTGGAGGACCCCTCTGGAGCAGGTAGATGCCTGAAGGAGTCTACAACCTCATGGGAAGCCTGCTCTGGAGGATCCTAGCAGGACCTGTGGCTCCATGGAGAGAAGACCCCATGCTAGAGCAGATTCCTGGCAGAACTTGTGACCCCCATGGAAGGGGCCCACTCTGATTTGTGAACTGCATGCCATGGAAAGGACTCCCATGGGAGAAGTTCATGGAGGACTGTCTTCTATAGGAGGAACCCCATACTGGAGCAGGGGAATAATTGGACACTGCCTGCCGTGTAAATGCCCCTTTGGAATCAGTTTCCAGAATCTAAGCAGTGACATTGAGACATCATAACATAAATATATAAACAAATACGTACATATTGTTGAGGAATCTTCAGGCCTCTGGACTGGAATCACTTCTGAATACAGAAGCATTTGAGAATGTACAGAACACAGGCTCTTTATATTATCTCTTTACTCCACACTACTGAGTTAAACTGCTCCTTCCAGCACCCCATGCAATATGCAATTATCATTAATTGAAGAACTGTAAAATGAAAACTCTGTACTGAAGAGATGAAGACAGGTAGGTTTCTTGGTCAGGAGATTTCATATGTTTAGCAAGACTCAGTGGAAAAATTACTGTAAATGAAGGAAGAAAAACATGTGAAGGAACCAGCAGTTGCAACAATTGGAAATCCTGGGGTTATCTTTCAACTAATTCTCTTTTACAGCATGAATCTGGCTTCTGACTGTTATTAGGTAATTGAAAATTAATTATGCTTTTAATTGTTTGTTTTGGTTTTTTTTTTCACAAAACTGATTCTAGGGCTTTTTTTTTCTTCATGAATCATCTTAAATTTGTCTAACCATGTGAAGTACCTAAAGGGAAGAAGAGATAGATGGAAAGATGATTTGTTTAGTTGGAATTTGTATTCCTGGCTTTCAGGAGCTTGTAAGCAATATGCAGTCAATCCATGCATCTGGTCATGGATTCATATTTTCAAGGTCAAATAAACAGTAAATCTAAGAAGAGTGCTTGACAGAATGAGTCACGATCCCTGATATGCAGGGAAGATACAGAATTCATCTGCCTCTAAAGGGATGTTTGAGGAAAATAGCATCTGCAGAAACTGGATTTTCAGGCAATAAAGACAAAAGGGACAGCTAGCATTATTTGATCTTAGACACAATGCTGTCAGAGCATTTCAGTCCATAATTTCTATTTTGACCTATGCCTTTAAAAAGGCCTTCAGACATGATCAAAATGCTGATTTCTGCATTAACACTTGACAGACATGTCAAGTGCTTTATTAGCAAAAACTTATAGTAAAATGAAAAAAAGCAAGCTAAGCCTAGATCAAATAAAGTCTGATGCCTAGGAGGCAAGTACTGCAATAAGTAAGTTTTGGGCATTTTTTTTCTGTGTAGTGTTCCTCAGCTTTTTAAGTAGTTTGGTTGACTCAGAATGTTGATCTGAGCAGTGTGAAACCATTCAGCAAAAAATGTGAACAGGCTTATATCCTTATCCATCCTTCTCTAAACTTTAGATGCTCAATGGATTTCAGAAAATGCTTTCATCCATTTGAGATCCTGACCTGAATGCAGCAAGCTACAGCATTTGAAAAAGTGAGCAAACATCACTGCACCCAGAGGGGATGAAAAAATGGAACTCTAAGGCAGGAAATTGTTGCAGTGGGGATCCTGCAACATGCATATATCAAACCAGGAGTCCCGTGGAAAGGAAATATATAGGACAGACAGATTCTTGATAGCTGTTTCAGAGATGTTTATTTCCCCAGCCGCATGGCCGGAGCTCTGCCGAGGAACTGTTCCAGTCACGGGACCCGAGGGTCCTTCTGCCCGCGCAGGGAACACAAACCAACCAATGGGAACGAGGCTGAGCAGGGGCAGGGAAGCCCCGTGTCTGTGCCCTCAGGGCCCCTCTCCCAGGGCTACACGGCGGGGGAGGGACCCCAACACCTCACCTGTTTTATTTTAATAAAAGGAGAATGAAAACAACTGGATAAACATAACAAGAACAGTTTCAAAACAAAACAAGCCACCCTCCTGAGTCTTTAAATGTCCAAACAGATTCTGTGGAACATCTTAGGGCTGACAGAAGGGAGACAGGACTCTCTGAGTGTGCTTTGTGGGGAAACTGAGGCAGGAGAGGGTTTAACTTCTTCCCTTCCCCTTTTCATCCCCCACTCGGCATTGGAAAGGGATTTTTGGGGAAACAATTGGCAAAAGCATGGTTTTGTGAGGGAAACCATGGATGAAGAAACGGATTGGGAATACACTGGGGGTAATAGGACATAGGGTAAAAGGGAAAGGTGGGATTAGGAAAGGGAGACTGTAGGGGGGGCTTACAATGGAGATATTGTCTAACATGACTACGATTTTTTGCATATATACTGCCTTTTACAGGAACACCATCAGGCCCAGTGACCTGCGATGCTTGTAACCCTTTTCTACCTTGTGTAATTTTGAATTCCACGACTTCTCCATCTCCCAAGCTTGGGATGCATTTTTCAGGGTTATTCTTTTTAATAGCAGTTCTATGCACGAATATGTCTTGCTGATTGTCACACCTTGTTATAAAACCATAGTTTTGCTTAACATTATACCATTTTACTATCCCTAAGATCTTAGCTACTATGATCTTTTCCTTTTTCCGAGTGGCTGCTGTTTTCTGTCTCGCTGCGTCTTTGCTCTCTCTTTCGGTCGCTCCCGTGTTGGAATTGTCGGGGCTGCTGGTGCCTGCACGCTCTTCCCGGGGTCGCGTTTGGGGCTGCGCGGGCCGGGCCGGGCCGCGCCGCTCAGTTCTCCACGCGTCGCCACCTCTGGTCGCAGCTTCGCTGCCGCTGCCGGGCGCTGCACCCACGTCTCGGCCGGGCCCCCGAGCGACGACCCCCCCACGCTCTGCTCCAGCGCGTGTTTCGGTTCGGCGCGGCTCCGTTCCACCGCCATCGCCGCCAGCCGCCGCCCGCGCGCCGCCCCTCTCGGTCGGGCGTTCCCGGGGCTCGCCCCACCACGCGCTGTGCGGGGCCATGCGGGCACCGCCGGGTCCCGCCGCTGCCGCCGCTCCTCGCTCCACCACCGACACTGCGGCTCGCGTGGCTCCGCCCGCACACGGGAACTGCCTCGCTGCTGCTCGCAGAGCGCTCGGCGCACGTGGCCTGGGCCGCATGGTCCCTGCGCCAGGCTTCCCTTCGCCAGGACACAGCTGACATTGCTCAACAGTCTCGGTAACTAAATAATATTCACGAAAATATTCTTCCATCGGCATATATTTTGACTCCAGTATTAACTGTGTCCAAACGGTTTTCCAAAAGCCCTTGGTAAGAATTAAATCCCAAGAAACATAGAAAAAGTTCTTAAACAACCATGCCAGGAAGTGTTTCAGTTCTTTTTGAGCTTGAATCAAGCTAAAATTTACAAATCGTTGTTCAAGAATCATTTTAAGTTTAAGATAAATGTCCATATGCGGCTCTGAGAGCCAAGAGTCTTCCCACGGTTCCTCCATAGTTTAGATATGGAACAGCAAAGCAAAACCAAGAAGAGGAATCCAAAGTTTCCAGGGTTTACTCACACAAATCAGTCGCTTAGGGATCGGGGATCGTTCTGCTCACAATTCTGCACCATTATGTTGCAGTGGGGATCCTGCAATAGGAAATAGAATATTTTAAAATCTTTCTTTATCTTGAGGAAGTTTACACTCTGTGCTGGTTACAATTGGGATAGAGTTAATTTTCTTCTTAATAGGTCATATAGTGTTTTGTGTTTGTGCTGAAAACAGTGCTAATAATACAGGAATGTTTTCATTATTGCTGAGCAGTTTGTACACAGAGTCATGGCTTTTTCTGCTCCTCATCATCCCTGACCAGCGAGAAGGCTGGGGCTGCACAAGGAGCTGGGAAGAGACGCAGCCAGGACAGCGGACCCCAACTGACCACAAGGATACTCCATACCATATGGTGTCATGCTCAGCATGTAGAGCTGGGGAAAGAAGAAGGAAGGGGGACTTTTGGAGTGATGGCATTTGTCTTCCAAAGTCACCGCTACATGTGATGGAGCCAGGCTGTCCTGGAGGTGGCCAAACAACTGCCTGGCAATGGGAAGTGGTGAATGAGTGCCTTGCGTTGCTTTGCTTGTGTGTGTGGCTTTTGCTTTATCTATTAAACTGTCTTTATCTCAACCCATGAATTTTACTATTTTTCTCAATTCTTGCTTCTATCCCAGTGGGGGTGGGAAGTGAGTGAGCAGCTGCGTAGTGCCAAGTTGCCACATGGGGTTCAACCATGACACTCTCATGTCTGCTATGTGTCAGGGTTCAGATGAAGACAGGATAAAACATAACTGTATCTGATGAGGTACTCATTGTTTTAATAATAGGTCCTGAAATAGTCACAGCGTTGATACTTCCCCCGATCTAACAGAATATTGAGTCACTGATCTGTAGAATCACACTATTCCCTGTAATGCTTTAGTCTCTTAATTTCTGCATGAATTTTCTGACACAAAAAGAGTTAGAGTTTTGGACAGATGAAGTGCCAGTTTATCCTGGTGGTCTACTTTCTAAATATTTCTAATATTTAGTATTTCCACATTTCTAATAGTTCTACAAATATTAACCATTAGAAGATTTGAGGCATTTCCTAAGGAAGTTGCAATGATACACAAACAGAATTTTTCAGCTGTACAGCGAATCTTTGCGAATTTGTATTGTTATAATTACTTTAATAGAGACACACCTAGTTTCAAAACCCCATGTTGATTTGTTCTCCCAAAGCGTGATAAAATTTTCAAATTTCAAATTGAAAAGGCAATATATATTCTGCCTTTCCTTAATTAATTCAGGGCATGGAAGGTTTAACATTTTGTAACAGTTCTCCATGAACTTCTTCAACGTGAGTCCATCCCACAGGCAACAATTCTTCACGAATTACTGCAATATGGGTCACTCTTCCACAAGGTGCAGCCTTTCAGGCTGCTCCAATGTGGGTCCCCCACAGGGTCACAAGTCCTACCAGAAAACCTGCTCCAGCACAGCCTCCTCTCTCCATGGGTCTGCAGGTCTGTGCCAGGAGCCTGCTCTAGTACAGCCTCCTCTTAGGCATCCACCTGCTCCAGCCTGGGGCTCCTCCAAGAGCTGGATGTGGATCCCTGCATCCCCTGTGGTCTTCCATGGGCTGCAGGGGCACAGCCACTTCACGATGGTCTGCACCACGGGCTGCAGGGAATCTCAGCTCCAGTGCTTGGAGCACGTCCTGCCCCTCCTTCTCCACTGACCTTGGTGTCTGCAGAGCTGTTTCTCCCACATATTCTCAACCTGCTCTTCTCTGGCTGCAATTACACCTGTGCAATACCTCTTTTTGTTTTCCTTTTTAAATATGTTATCACAGAGACATTACCATAATTTCTTACTGGCCCAGCTTGGCCAGTGACATGTCCATCTTGGAGCTGGCTGGCATTGGCATGGAGGAAGCTTCTGGCACCTTCTCATAGAATCCACCCCTGTAGCCCCCAGACTACCAAAACCTGGCCATGGAAACCTAATATACCATCAAACACAGGGATGACACTCTTAAATTTACCTGTAGATACACTTCCTTTCTCTAAAATGCTGATAAGGTCTCATTTCTTTATTATTGTGTTGTTTTTAGGATGGTTACTTTAAAAAAAAAAATGGTGCCATGATGTTGACTCTGTTTTCTCACTACCTAGATTGATACTAGAAAACCTCATTTTCCTTCTGTGGGAAATTGACTATATATAAATATATTTTCAAATTTTGCCCAAGCTACCGGTTTAGAGACTCTTGCAAACGAGGATATCCACTAACTCTTCTGCTTCAGCTGTGTGCCTGTAGGGAAAAGAATTTAGTGGTCAATGGGCAAAGTAAGTAGCTGATGCTTAGGGTCAGGCTGTTTGCCTAGACGCAACAAACCTGGATCCTCTTTGCTCTGTTGGCTTCCTGATTTTTCATCTGGATTTGATTTGAATGTCCTGCAGGGAGACTATACCTGCAGTTGTCCCCACTTCTTCTGACTTCAGTGTATTTCCTAGTTTTTCCCTTGGCAGTAGAGGGAGAGAATGCCTCCTTCTGAGATATGGACCTTTCCTGAACATGTGTGATCCACAGTTTCTGAAGTATTCTCCAGAAGGTAAACTTGATGGACATTGAAGAATGAAAAAGGCTTATTCATACACTTGGGGGCACTTTCAACTGAAGCATGAGTGATCCAGTGACATCTACTTGCATACGTACTTGTACAGTGTGGTGTGCCTCTTGCATGTCTCTCAGTAAGGCTACGTACTTAACTTCATCATACCATAATTCTCATTGGTATATTTGTGTTGTGGTATAAGCCTTTAGACTTCAACACTGTAATACTTGAGTTTCCTCCTCGAAAGGAAAATCAGGCCATGATGTTCCTGCTAAGATAATATAACATTGAAGTTAGGAGAAGACTCAAAGAAGCAGCTGCTTTACAGGCACCCAAATCATGAAAGAACTTTCTAACTCATGAACATGCTATTTTTTCTGTACTCCCTTAATAAATTTAGTAAATACATAGTATTGTACTAAATAGTAGCAGTAGTCATTTCATGCCATCTTTTTGTTATTTGAGACCATTTAGGGAGCAAGACCACCTTCAAATAAGAGGAGTGTGCATTTTAATGAAAAGGGGAAAAAATAGTGATAGTAAACAAATGCTCAGCAATTCTCAGGTTGATGCATTAAAACTGTTTGATGCATGAATCTGCACAGTTTTCTGTTTAGTAGGTGAGCCACGTCTCTATAATACTTAATAAATGTGTATGACGAGAGTTTTTTTGTATTTTCTTCTCTTTTTCAGAGAAACAATTTCAATCTCTAGTTATGTACCTTAGAAAAATTGTTAATTTTTCCCAATGATTTTTCATACTGGTTTAGTTTAAAGTCTGTAAAGTATTGTTGCAACTTGTGACTTTCCTATGCAGAAGTTCCTTGCTTCATTGGCAGGTTTCTCCTATAAATCACTTAGGTCTGAATGGATGGTCCTCAAAGTCATTTTGCTTAGATTTGCTTAGATTTGCTTAGGGGCATCTGACTGGAATGATTTTCAGTTTTCATAAAATCAGGAATCCGTTGCCACTATTGCCATTACTTGCTATATAGACATCCAACACAAACACACTGATGATGCAAAGGGCTCCAGGGACATTTCTGAAGACTGAAGAGCCTGAGTGAAAAACAAGTTTGGGGGTTTGTTTTGGTACCTCTGTAACTATTCTTAAAGGTTAATTTGAATACTTTGTGAAACTATGTTTTACTGTCCATTCTAATTCAAAAATATAAACCCAAGGCAAGGTTTAGTGTAATCCTTTTGCTATCCTGTATAGTCTTTAGATAGTTACTATATGGGCTTTAATAAAAGCTGCAAAAGATTGAAGGTGAAAAATTAAGATATATTAG
The DNA here is from genome assembly GCF_017639235.1 of Corvus kubaryi. Classification (NCBI taxonomy): domain Eukaryota; kingdom Metazoa; phylum Chordata; class Aves; order Passeriformes; family Corvidae; genus Corvus; species Corvus kubaryi. Next base: position 10,739,716 of record NW_024580666.1, on the reverse strand, counting down.
GAACGCAGCAGATATCTATGCAAGCTTAATACTTTAAATTTGACAGGCAAATTTTAATAAATATCTTAAAGCTTTCTGTTAAAACTTTGGAAACTGCATAACTTTAAATAAAATATTTCAATTTTCCATTTGAAAGTATTTTTGGCAGCTGCAAGAAAAGATCATTTTACAAGTGTAAAAGGACATGTTTTATTCAGTGAAGATTTTTTAAAAATATTTTCATAAAGAGCCTAATAACTATTTTTTTTCAAAGAACAATGGAACAACTTTTATACATGAAGCTCTTTGAAAAAAGAGAACTTTTTATCTGCTTAATTTGGTTACAAAATCTTAAAAATGCTAAAGTTTTATTTAAAGTATTACAAAAGATCACTTTCAGGGATAAGGAAAATGAAATCTAAAAGATGTCTTCTAACATATTAATTAATTCTCCCTTTATATAGGAATCAGAAGATACTAGATTTCATTCAGATTTACATTATATTCAAACAGAGTGAGAAAGAGAAGTGTATAAACCCATACACCATAAATTTCACAACTCCAAAAATAATTTTGTGGTAGATGCAGTAATTTCAATCCCCATCCATCAATTCTTGATCATAATTAACATGACTGTTGGCTTCCTTTTAATTGCAGGGTACTAGTACTTTGAGATTTCCTCTCTGTTAACCACCATTCACTTGCGTAATGAAAAGATAATATTTGCTTCAAACAGCCTAACAGAGTCACATAAATGTAATGCAAGAAATATTGAAGTGGGATGCAGAAACACACTGGGACCATATTAGTCAGCACAGCCCCCAGTATCATCCTGGGGTAACCACAGCTGTACAATATGATAATTTTTTTAAAGCACTGCTTCAAGGAGAGGAGCAATGAAAGGGGAAAACAAAACTTTTTATACTGGCATATCTTGGCTAAATCATAATGCAGGCTGAAAACAGAAATCTGGTCATAAATTCTATGGTATGGTAGAATTCTCTGTGTATTAAATGCCTGTGTTTTCCTACAGTTTTCAATTATCTTGTGATGAAATGAATCCCTTTCTGTGGCATTCCAGTGCAGTAAAATAAACTAATACAAAGCACTATTACACTAGGCTTGCTTTCAAGTATTATCCAAGATTTTTTGGCTTTTTTTTTTTTTTAATAATTTCTCAGTACAAAAATAAATTTCAGGCAGTTCAGTTATAGCAAATGGGAAGTTTTCTATGTTGGGGTTTTAATGCCATAAAACCTAAAACTTTCCTGGACAACTAGAAATACTACAGTGTGGGATTTCTTGGATGTGTAACTTCTCAAGAATTAGTTATTTCTTTGGAGTATGTGGTAAATAAGAGTATGATTCTTGCTATTTAATCTAAGATGCTTGCAAGTATAAACAGGCATAGAGAAATTTATAACAGAAGCATTTAGTCACACAGGAAACTTTTAATGATTAAAAATGCCAATGTTTCCAAGGTGTTGAGTGTCTGAAGCATTGGAATAACTATATTTCAGAACTAAAAATCCAAGCTTCACTGCATTTTTGCTCCACAATTTAGTCTTTTTTAGGTCTGGGCCTATGAGAATTGTCTGTGAGCACTTAAAGGTTTCCTTTCATCCCCTGAATCTTGGTAAAATTACAGCCTGTTTCTACCACGTGACCATTGATTTAATTACTCAGCAGGGAGATGGCTAGGCCATCTTTCACATAGCTGCTGTTCAAAGTAGGGTCTGAGACAGCAGAGAGAGGATATAAAATTTCATTCCTGACTCTGTTGTGACGTGAATGACTTGCAACCACGAGTACTTTGATGACTCAGTTTCAAGTGAAGCCACCTAAATAAACAGTTGCATTGGCACAGCTGAGAAGAGATTGGCTGAAGGCAAGAAAAGAAATGGCAGTGAGTGTTTGGGAGTGGTTGCCAAACCAGCTTTTTCATAGAACAGAAAGTTCGTGTAACATCTTGAGTTATTCAGTACTCACAGGACTCAGTAAAGTTTTTCTTTTGCACCTGTGAAAGAAAATGTCAGTCTGGAAATGAGAAAACTTCAGAGTGTCCTAACTGCAGCCTTTTAGTACCTCAAGGGAGCCTACAAGAGAGCTGGAGAGATGTTGTTTACAAAAAAACAGGACAAAGGCGAATGGCTTCAAACTGAGTATAGGTTTAGGTTAGATATTATAAAGAAAATCTTTACTGTGAGGGTGGTAAGGCCCTGGAACAGGTTGCCCAGAGATGATGTGGGTGGCCCATCTCTGGCAGTGTTCAAGACCAGGTTGGATGGGGCTCTGAATAATCTGGTCAACTGGAAGGTGTCCCTGCCCATGGCAGAAGGGTTGGAACTAGATAATCTTTAAGGTCCTTTCCAACCCAGGCCGTTCTATGATTCTATGTCTGCTATGAAAAATAGAACTTACAGCTAGAATTTAGGCCTTGGACTTCTAAATAAAGGAAATTACTAGCATGTGAATTAATATGAATACTTGGCAATGAACATAAAATATATTTAATCTTTTCAAAGAAGAGAAATTTCCATATTTTAATGGAGTCTGATGATTTGCACATTCTAGATGGGTTTCTCTTAATTTCTTTTTTTTTATTTTTGTAGACTTTTTTGTCCCAAGTGGTCTGAGCTCTATTTGTTGTTAAATCTACTTTTTAACTTCAATTTTTATTAAAAAACCCAACCAAACAAACAAATAAAAACAAAAACCAAATTAACGAACAAAAAAACCAAACAAAAAAACCCCACAACCCACTGTGTAATCTTTGTTTCTCTCTTTTTTTTTTTTTGTCTTTGTTATATTCCAGAATTGAGAGCAACCGTAAGCCAATGACTGCACTAGCAGCAACCATCTTAAGTCATGCATTCTGCTAGATATTTCTATTAGCTTTAAGATTGGGTGCCCTTTAGACTCATTTGGTGCTGTGTGTCATCAATAAGAGCCTGTTCATCATTAGTTGGAAAGAAATTGTTAGAGAATGAGATCTCAGGCCAAGGTGAGCAAGATATCATTCTTCTCAAGTCAATCACAATTTTCTTTGAAAAAAGGAGTACACCATTTACCCTTTGCTTTTGCATTTCTTTCTTTCTTAATACAATTTTTATATATTTTTGTTTTGTCTTTCCAAAACCTTAAATGAATATTGGAGAAATAAAATAAGAAATAAACAACTTTGTAAGGAAAAGTAAATACAATATAACAGCAAGCAAACTCAAGACCATAGGACGAAAACCAAAGGAAAAAACCCTACCAAAATAGCTCCATTCCCTCCTGAGAGGAGAGTTTTGCTCTGAGGATAAAGGTTTCTAATGTGAAGTCAAGAGGCATAATTTTAAAAAGATACTTCCCTGTGTAAAGAGGGCTAGGTTAGTCTATTGATAATTTTCTGTGTTGACTGTGCCTGAAACCAAACTGCCCATACCATATGCTAGCATATGCTAGTTGTAAAATGATGCGTGATATATACTGATAGTGAAAAGGCTTTATTCCACACCAATTAGGCATGCCTGGTTAAAGATATGCATGCAGTAAAATTAATAATGGTTTCACAACAAAGACTGCTGTGATCATGCAAATCAGGCACCTGAAGTTCAAGGAGCTACTACTTAGAGAAAAGAGGTGGGGGGAATAAAACAAAAACTGTTATAATGGGACAGTAATTATATTGCATCTCTGTGATCTGGCTGAGACATGGTTTCAGGATAAGTTAGCAAAATGTCACACGTGCTGTGGAGTGGAATATGCAGCTGAAAATTAATAGGAGGAAAAAAATATATGTACTGAATATTTGACCTGGAAATGTATGAAAGCAGAGGGTTTAAAGAGAAATAAATGCTGAAACATCTGCTGTCTTTGTAATTTAGTAGATACTTTTGTTTTGCAGATCATTCAAATTCTTTCTGATTATTTTAGTCTTCTCTAATGTATAGCAGTAGCTGAAATGGTGAATAAATGTTTGTAAAATGTCAGCTTGTTTTCTATTTAAAAGAAGAATCCTTTTATGTTTCCTCAGCAGCTGCTACATTTAATAACTCTACCAGATGTCACATTTAAATTGTGTTTTGCATTTAAGGCTTTGAAAGGCATTGGAACAGAGGGAGCCTTTAGAATTTCAGCAGCTATACCACAGTTTCTTAGAGTTATCCAACTTCGTAATTATAGGAAAAAAACCCTTAATGGTGAAAAAAATGTAAGGCTTAAATAAAATGTCAACAACATACTACAGATATGTTACAGAGTGTACTTTAGTTGAATCTAGTTTTCTGAACAGCAGAATTGCCACTTTCTCTGGAACTTTGGTAACAGCAACAAGGCTAAATACCATTAAAAAAAAAAGCTGGTGTAAGGCATTGGTAGTATCCAGACGATTCTGCTATGAGAAGACATCACTCACAAAGTCATTCCCAGCTGGCTACCATTTAAAGACTCACTGAATACAATGGAAAATGGATCAGAACACCACCTTATCCCACAGAATTTTAGTAAATAAAGTCTCTGGACTTCAAATTCTTTAACAAATACCACAAAAAAAAAAAAGTAGAATTCTTAGTTTTGATTTGAGACATTTTGTATTGGGTTTTTTTGGTTAAGTGCATACATTCACATGTACAAAAAAAGTGCAGACTCAATCCTGAAATTTATTACTTGTTTTTGTCACATATCAATATACTGTTGAAATATTTTATGATTGTTTGTGGGTTTCTTTTGTGGTGATGAGTTTTTTTAGTGTGTGGGGTTTTTTGTTGTTTTGGTTTTGGGTTTTTTTAGCATTAATTTGGTTTCTGTGATACCACCTATCAACATCAGGTATTGAAACCTCATCAGGTTTACAGTAGGCTTGCACTGTTTGTGTTAGCATTTTGAATAGTTATAAGCAGCAATTTCATCTCCTGTTGTCAAGCAATATGCTCAAAGGAGCAAGTTCTTATCTGCTAGGGAGTAATTGAATCCTAAAATGTCTCTGATACCATCATGCATATATGACTTTGTGTTAGTCTTCTCATTGTAATAGTAGGGCAAGCAACACCATGAGGTAAAAAGATAACTTTGTCAGTTTCTAAGTTCAAAGCAGTAAATGAAATATTTTCGTTGATACTAAAATATTTCTGATTAAAGTATTTTTGGTAGCACAGACTACTTCTTGTTGGGAAAAAATGAAAACTATCCAAGGTTATAACAGAAATTTGGTATCAGGCTGGAAATATTTGTTCGTTATTCTACTTCCAGTACAATTTTAATTTTAGTTGCATGTGTCCATGCAGGAACCATTCTAGGAAAGACTTTAAGAGGGAGAAAAAAAAATAGTATGAATTCAGATATATTTAATTTGACCCCTGATTTTTGATTTCTTCTTTTTTTATGCATCCCATTTTTATTCAAAGTAGTGGTACTTCATGATTGGTGATGGGAGCACTTGTCCAAGTGTGAAAGAAGGGTAGCACATGCTAGAAGTGTAATGTTTACTATTCACTGTGTGTGGCTTCAAGCTGATGCTAAGCTTTGCAAGAGATCTCGTTGTGATAGAAAGATGAGGTTCATGTCTTGCAGCCTGGCTGTTATCCCCTGTCACACTCTACTGGCTGAGTGAACAAGCTGAGCCTCCTGAAAGCTTTATATGCATCTTAATATATATAAAATATATGATGATGGCCATTTTACATGTTTGTGTGTGTTGGATTACAATTGGATGAGTAAACTCATCTATATTTGTGATGTCATAGTCCCTGGTGCTGAAGCAAAGGAGGGTGGCCCATCCTTCAGGTCCTCTTGAGGGATCTGGAATCACTGTTGGGCAACAGCGAAATTGCACCACAGGGGGAAAGAATATGACTCTATGAACAGAAGTGAGAAAAATGGTCTTTTTGTTTCTCAGCATTATAAATCCTCTCTGTGCCAGAGCAGAGATAAATACTAAATTCTTTAATCCATATTCTGGATAAGCTGTCTGAAAGACTTTGTGGTATCTGGAAGTCCATTAAAATGACAAAGCTCTGAATAGATGTCTAGTTCAGTCTATGCAGTTCTCAGTCCAGAATTAAAGTTTAATCTTTAAAATACATCAAATGATACACCTGGAGCATGAAATTCTGGTTACGTTTTACTTGAACTTTACCACTACCATCAGCAAAGAAAGCATATTGTCCTGTTCTTCTGTTCTTAAACTGTCTCTTGATTATTGGCAGAAACAAGATCTACCCAGGAAACAATACCTATTTATGTGATGGGCCAGAGGGGACAAGACTGACTGGTTATTTTGAGGACCTGAACCTCTTGAACTTCCCACAGAATTCAAATTTGGGAAAGAATTGCTAGGCTGTTTCTTTGGTTTATTTCTCTCTGGTTAAAGCGATGTTTACTTTGTAGAGATATAGCTCTGGATCTGGTAATGAAAAACTACTTTTTTGAATCAGAGGAGCCCAGTCTGGTTTGTATCATCCTAATGCAGAACATCAAGACAAGCCAAAATAGTTATGCTCCAAAAGTGATTAGATACAAGAACCTGGGGAAATTACTTCATACAAACACCTGTGCTTTATATATTGTAAGTTAGGGGAGAGTAATAGACTCAATAAAAATAAGAGCTTTCATTTCATGGAGTATGAAATGTTTGAAATGTGTTCATAAATTTTGAAGCATTGTGATAAATTTAGGAAGTCTGTTCAAAATGCTTATACTGAGAAACAAGTCCCTCCTCACCCAATCTCCTTTATTTTCTCCTCAGTAGTAATAGATATAAAATTCATTTACAATTCGTATCAATTTGAATGTCTTTTAGAGTACATGCTTTTACACTTGTGGAAAATAAATAGGCATACATTTTTCTCCTGCTGGAGTTTATGGCTTTTAACATTTTGGTGGCCAAAAAGAGTTTGTTTTAAGATTACTGCTGTTAGTTTTTCATTTCTACTGTCAAGATGCTAGTTTGCTGTTACCTAAGAAGTTGTGTATGTATAACACAAATGTGCTGGAAGATTACAGGTATAGACTGGATAGGAAAAATGCATTTTTCTCTGGTGTATGAGCACCAAGCTAGTCAGGCTCTGGCAGCTGCCATGGTTTTGGAATGTGTTAGACCATATGGAATCTCACATACTTGGAGAGGGGAGAGGGGAGAGGGGAGAGGGGAGAGGGGAGAGGTGAGGCGAGGCGAGGAGAGGCGAGAGGAGAGGAGAGGCGAGGCGAGGCGAGGCGAGGCGAGGAGAGGAGAGGAGAGGAGAGGAGAGGAGAGGAGAGGAGAGGAGAGGAGGAATATATTAGACCATATGAAACCTCATATACTTTGAGACTTGAGAACATTTTTCATAATGTAGTATTGAAAAATTGTATTTTCATTCATACACTTTACCTCATTCTGTAATTTCAGGATTTATCTGAAAACAAATAATAAAATTAGCCGCCTATGCACTTCGTTGGGTTTTTAAAATCCTAAGATATGTTGGATAAGCACTTTAAATAGTCCTCTTCTAATGAGAAAGTAGGAAATGCATTGTATTTAGTAGCATGCCAAGAAAATACTAGTTTTAATTTGTTTACTGCAAGTGAAAGTGTTAGCATGGGAGATTTGGGGAGTTTTCCTGGACAAAGGAGGTAGTATGTGCTTCTAAGTTCAATACTAACACTAATTTCAATAGAAGTTCTGCTTTGCTAAAGCTGTGATTTTTCCCTAGCTATGTTTCTGTTGGTGAAAAGACACCACTTTATAGATATTCCAAAGACTTCATGAAGAGTCATAAAAAATACTTTAAGTACAAGCCAGAATGATTCCATCTGTGTTCTGCCTCTGTGCAGGGAAAAAGTACAAATTAATGGAAGAAATACCATTGGAGGAAAAGCTAGGATACTGAATTCTTCAAAGCGTACAGCACAGAAAACATGTCAGCTGGGACCCTTATGATGTTTCTGTGTGTTCTGTTGTCTTTACAGAGTAAGTCTTGGCATCTTCGATCTCTTAATAATGGCAAAACTTTACCATGTTCAGATTTTTGTTAAGTACATCTCTGCCCATGCAGAATGAAAGTCTCTGAGGGCTAAAGCACACAGAGGGAATAGCAACAGGTCTTATTAGCTGATTAATCAGTAACAACTATAGATATCTCTGCAAAAGTTAACATTGTGAGAGTCCATCAGGAAAGTCCTTCTTCTGCTGTTGTTTTTACTAGAGAAAACACTGTATTCTCACTTGCCTGGGATTTTTGAAAATTATGATTTTGGTGCCCAGCTTCACTGTAAGGTGGGTTTGGTTTGCCTTATCCTTAACAAGATAATTTAAGATACATGAACAACAATAATTGCTTAGGGACATAACTCAGCAAATACATGTGAGTTGAAGAGAGGAAAAAAATATTCATTGGATACTCATAGCTGCACACACTAGCAAGGTACTCCAGTCATGCACACATCAGCACTGCTGCAGTGCTCCTAGGAACATAGACTTCAAATACAAGCCACAGTTTCTAGAAAGAAATGTCATAATCTGCTCCCAATAGCCAGCCACATGCTAATATCCTTAGGATTTTCCTTGTTTTTATAATAATCGTAAGAAGTATCCTGTGTATCTGAGTTATGCAGTCTTTGGAACTGAAGATTATTGCAAATCTATCAAGAAATGATAGAATGAGCAATCAAATAATGCAGTACTGCTTGATAGGTCTGGTGGGGTTTGCAATGCAACAAGCTGCTTAAAATGAAGAACTGTGTCCAGGGAGTTGTAATCATAACAGTACCTGCACCATTACACACAACTCCTCAACATATGCATAAACATAGGTCATGAATTTATATGTAACCTAGAGAATGAAGGACGTATTTTATTGAATGTATTTTATATAATTTTAGTAGGTAATTTTAAAATTGTTTCTTTTTCAAACTGCTAACCATGCACGACTACATAGATAATAAAACAGGTACCATATTCTATATGTGCACTTTTTTGGGTTTAACTCCTTCAATAGACACTTTTTTAGGAGCTTGGACTTAACATTGTTTGGCTTTCAGTATATGTAAATGAGTTTTTTCCACACATAGAAGCAAAGTTACTGGATTTCTTTTCTCCTTGTTTTTATAATTCCATGTATTTAATTGCTCTTATAGTGTGCATAAAACAAAAAATACATGGAACACATCATATAGAGTTTATACAAATTGCTCAGGATAGCTGAATAAACTTCTAAGAATCACTTCCCAGATGCTAGGGCATGTGATAAGAGAAAGGCCAGAAAACTCAAAGATACTGAGGAGAGAACAACTAGAGACCTGAGCTTTTAAAAGACAAAAAAAAAAAAAAAAGGGGGAAAGATGTATTAATAGTAAGTGGACAGCAGTTCAATATCTCATCCTTTATTTTGTTCTGTTTTGTTTTTGTGATGTCCTCTGCCTAAATGTAGCCATGTGTTTGTTCCCTTTTGGCTTGTAGTTGAGTGATGTTCTTTCTGGATAGGAATGTGCTTAGACAGTGCGTATCACAACACACTTCGTATTCACAAAAGGAACTTCTGCTACTGGTGCCAAGAAATTAGTATAGCTTTAAGACCTGGATGGTAAAATAAATCAACATTATTGCACCTACAAACAGAAGCTTATAGGTTTTAGCAAAAATAGCTAACCTTGACATCCTATTTTGTACCAGTATCTGGTAAAGAAAGGTGAAATCCATGAAAGGAAACCTCTTGAAGGTGGCGTCTAGCAAATGAGATATATATGGTTGTCTTCCTCCTCAGCTTCCAAATGTGTACTAGGAACAACGGTGTAAACTGCCCACCTGCCGTGCTGTTCACTGCAGTGATATCCAATCCTGGCATTGACTTCAGTCACTTCCATTTTTGTGTAGTCTGGAAAGAAGATCATGAAATTTTCTTGTACAATATTTTAGCCACTTGGGCTTTTTTTTCCCATAAGTGGTGACATTGCAAAAAAATAAAAAGCAAAATTATGAAAGTTATTAGATATCATTTTTATTATTAGAAGGAAAAAGAGACTACAAAATTAAGAAAATTTTAAAAATACATTTTTTTTTTCAGAATTAAGCAAAACAGGTTATAGAGCCATAATTAAAGGAGAATGAAGGATATATATGCAAGAAAATATAAATATCCTTAGAACTAAAAGGTTTTCTTTAAAACTGAAGTTATTCATAAAAATGTATTCAAAGTATCTCAAGAGAAGCAATTCTGGAAGAATCAGGAGCCTTAGTTACGTGGGTGTTTGTCTCATGTGAGGTCTATATAGGTTTGAAGTTAATGATGGCATCTGTGATGTAAATTAAATCAGGGTTTTAGTATCCCATTTATAAAATTACAAGAAAAAAAGTCTCACTGAGACATGGTCTTTCCTTCTGACAGTGGTTCTTAGTGACGGCATATTTTTTAAATACTGCCCTGAACACTTGCTGAATCTCTGTGTTGCGCTTTGTTATCTGTATTTTTGCCTGTCTGTCCACCAGTAATATGGATAAAATTAACTTTAAAGCTGAATAGAAGCAGAAGAAGGCTTCCCTGTTCAATTTAGAAGCCTTTCAAAAATTTTCATAATTCTCATCACAGGTTAAATGCATTTGAAATTTGTCAAAACAGCTCCACACTGAGCTAATCTGTGTAACAAATTCATTAATATATTTTCTGTTTGATGTGTATTTAAAGCAGTGGAGATTTTGTGGCTGAACATTCCCAGAGAATGTCTGCAGTAGAAATTCTTTAACTTTTCATTTTTCTAATCAATTTTCTGAAATTTGCTTCTGATTCCACCTGTCATTATTAGCATGAAATTCTGTTGCAAGAAAGTACAAATGTTGTTTACGAACTGATACTCTGACTGTCATTACAGTATTTATTTCCGTTTGATTTTTAAAGATAAATTTTAAATTTTAGTAGTATTTTTTTTAAAATCCTCTTTCTCCTTTGGATAAACCGTTTTTGAGTTTGGTAAATAAACAACTTGGTTATTCCCAGTGCCTATGGTGATAGATATTCTGTATTGCAGCTGTATTGTTGTTTTTAATTAGTAACTAATTTAGCAACATCACTGTAATTTTACATTGTAATTTTTACCCTTAACATTAGGGAGTTATTATATTGCAAATTTTCATTTAGATAAAATATGTACAATTACATCTTTACCAGATAAGAAATATTCTGCAATTGTATTCCTGAACTGAAAAATGAGTGGCATATGCTATGGTATCTGTAGTTTAATTATAGTTTTTAGTAGTGATGGTGCTGTAGGCATAGCAATGAAATACAACTAGGCTTTTGAGAAATCTAGCAAAAATCTCTGCTTCTTTGTGTCTACTTTAACCAGAAATGGCATTAGCATTTAAGTTGTTACGAAAAAAACCCATTTCTATTTTATTTTAGAGTTTATTTTCTGTATCAATATAAGTATTCGATCTTACAAAATCATACTTCATATATAAATAACCACATTTGTGTTTAATGTTGTGCACTTTGGGGCAGGGCTTGAGGGGGATTGTTTGGATTCTTGGGGGTTTGGTTCATTACTCTGCGTAGATCATCCTTATGCAGAATCTTCTTAAGGAAATTTTTGGGAATTTGCATAGAGGAATAGGAAGCTTCAATTTAGTGATCACAGCTAATACATAGAATTAATTATATTAATGTATTTGATTCTTGACTCAAGGCAAGGTATTTTTTTTTTCTCTTTGTTCTTTCCCCTGTGCCGATTTTAGCAGATTTTTAGTATTCAGGTACTACTAATAATGAACAAATGTCCTTGTCAGTATTTTGAAGACACCCAAGGTCCAAATCACCCCTCCAGCCTCTCTCCCTCTCGTTCTGTGACAGTGAAATAGTGGTTAATGCCCACCATTCATCTCTCACAAGCTTCATTACAAGTTGTAAAACACCTTGACATCTTAACAGATGTTTAAAAAAGTAAGATAAAGGTGAAATATTCCAAATGTTTAACACTGTTGCCTTGTTATGACTGATCAAAAAAAATGATATATCAACACTTCCTGACTGGATTTACTTTTTATTTCTTGTCCATTTGCATTCCAATTTGATTGTAACTCAGTTGTAAATTCACATTCACCTTTAAAGCACCCTTCTACAAACCTTTGTCTCAGAGAACTTGGTTACTTGACTGATTATGCTTTCGATTGTACAGTTACTTTATGCCTCGGATAAATTTATTTAATTCAGGTTGATTTCTCTTTTACATTTTCTGTTGTCACTTCAGTTTCCTTCCTTTACTTTTCTTGGCTACTGACTGTTATATTCACCTTATTCCATTGCTCACCAAACCTCAGAACAAATGCACAGTACTGAATGTGTTACAAATTCAATAAGTAATCACAGAATATTCTGAGTTAGAAAGGACCCACAAGGATCATCGAAGTCCAACTCCTGGCCCTGCACAGGACACACCTCAAGAATCACACCCTGTGCCTGACAGCATTGGCCAAACACTTCTTGAAGTCTGTTAGGCTTGGTGCTGGGACAACTGCCCTGGGACCCTGTTCCAGCACCCAAACAGCCTCTGGGGAAAGAACCTTTTTCTAATATCCAACTTAAACCTCCCGTGACTCAACTTCAGGCTATTTTCTTGGGTCTTGTCACTGGTCACCACAGAGAAGAGATCAGGGCCTGCCCCTGCTCTTCCCCTCACAGGAAGTTGTAACTGCAGTGAGGTCTCCCCTCAGTCTCCTCTTCTCCAGGCTGAACAGACAAAGTGATCTCAGCTGCTTCTCGTACAGCTTCCCCTCAAAGCCCTTCAGCATCTTTGTTGCCCTCCTTTGGATAATAACAACTTAATATCTTTCCTACATTGTGGCAACCAAACCTGTCCCCAGCACTCGAGGTGAGGCTGCCCCAGTGCAGAGCAGAGCAGGACAATCCCCTCCCTTGCCCAGCTGGCGATGCTGTGCCTGATGCCCCCCAGGACACACTTGGTTCTCCTGGCTTCCAGGGCACTGCTGACTCAGATTCAACTTTCTATCAACCTTCTCTGCAGGGCCTCCCTGCCTTCGAGGGACCCAATGGCCCATTGATCCTCTCTATGGTCAAATGCAAAGAAAATAACTTACTTATTCTTGATATAGGTGCGATAAGTTTTAAAATGTAGACTGAAGTGATGTAAATCAAGCAATAACTGAACAGATTCTCTCTCTTTACTAGGAGAAGAAATACATTTTCAATTATAGGAAATAGTTCTCCTAATAATTCTATATTAGGGGGAAAAAAGGGAAAAAAAAAAAAAACCAAAAACAACCCCACCAAATAATGAAATGAATTTTTTACCCTTGTTACAGAAGCATCAAAATGAGATCACTGCTACATGGTGTGTCTTATGGTGCAATGTAGTTAGTCATAGTTAAACAGGACTTGAACAAAAGTGAAGTGTCTTTTCCAGATGGTATCTACTATCCTGACCTAATCTTAGGGGAGGTGTTTCCCATAAATGTGTAAGGAATATGTATTTTCCCTTGTCTCTTTTTCAGATAGACACATACAAAAGAATGATTAAACTAGGAGCATTTTTAATGGTTTATCACACAATGTTACAGCTGTTTCTGTGCTGTGAGCAAAGAAAGTAATTTAGAAAACTTCTGCATCTGCATTACCTCTGAATAATATGAACAACCTGTAGGAAACTGATGAAGAGAGAAAGGAACTCTGTTTTGCTTGGAGTGGCAGCAAATAATAACAGCTGTAAGTTGATGTGGTGCAGTGTTTCCAAGGCAGCAGTGTATTTTGGTGGGATTTTCTGTATTTGTAAGATTTTTTTTTTTTAATTAGAGTTTATTTCTGCCATCAAGGTTGGACATGTTTGTTAGTGGAATGCTCACAAAGTGAATTTCCTTAAAAAAGAATTTAAAATGTACCTATAAATACAGTTCTCATGTTCAGATTATTTACCCTGGCATTACCTGGTTTAGATTTATATTCCTTCAAAGTAAAAATTGCTTTTCATAATATGCCCCACATTCTGTAAATCCCTAATTTCTTACAACAGGTGCACCTTCTGACTGGATTAATTTACAATCAGTGCTGATCATTCACACCACAGTTATCCATCTCATTATCAGAAGTTAAATCTGACATTGTACTCAGAAAGGCTTTGACCTGTGTTTTCATAGCCTCCTTAGATTACATCTGAGACAGCTTTTATGATATATCTTTTCTTTTGGCCACACATGGCTCCCTTAATCTTTTTTCAACTCAAATAGCACACATCCTGCTTCTGTGCTGAATGGTTGCAGCTTAGAGCCCAGCAGGAGCAGATTTCTGTCATTTTAACCAAATTGGAGGTTTCAATCGCCTCTGAGTTGAGTTTGGTAGAGTTTAGCAGCTTAAGTACCTGCTGAAAAGGCAGACGTGCCAAGCACTCACTAACTGGAAAACGCACCTTGCTGTTTGTAAAGAATTCAGGAAAGGCATACTGATATTATAACCTTCAAAATAAGGAAATGGAAAGAGGAATACAGTGCTGGCAGCTCACCTGGACTTTCTTAGTGTGTCAGTGTCACTCACTGGAGGCAGAGATCTCTGCTGGAACCAGTTTTCTGACACAAGTGCAGAAAACAGTCCTGCCCTTCTAAGGCAGGATGTTTCACATGTCCCTGTGCTCATCAACATCTCAGGAGAGCCAGAGGTGTCAACAAAGCTATTGTCTGTGACCAAAAGCTTTGTATTCACAAGTCTGAAAAAAAAATTTAAGAAAACCTTTAGATAACATTGCTTGAAATCCTAGGAAGCTTCTTTTCTTAGTGTTCATCTGCAGAGTGCTGCCTCTGAGCATGTTTGTCTTACTTTCCACCAGCAGATAGTCTCTTGAGTAACTTCAATGATACTAAAATCAGTAAGACATTACATTGAGGGTGAATTTGACCCAGAAGAACACAGAGCAACGTGCCCTGAAACTGCATTCTCTAATTATATTTTGCTTTCCTCATATGTGTGTTGCTCAGTATGCAGTTCATAAGATAACATGATCTTGCAGCTCTATGTATTTCACATTCCTTTCTATTCCCCCATCATAGATTAATATGGAGTCAAAATATTGTTTGAACATCAAAACCAAATTTTTTTAAAAGTATTTTTCTAAAAACCATAAAACATGGAAATATAGTTTTTATTGGAAGGGAACTCAATGTAGTTACTAAGTCTTAGTCTAATGATTATATTTTAATCAATCCAAATGTGACTACATTATAAAGCTAATCTAATTTTAACAGTGTTGCATGCTTGAGGTAATCAAGATATCTCTAACTGCATTTACTAATGCCCCAATTAGATTTGTTTTGTTTGGTGTGGGTTTTCTTTTCAGATGGGAAGGGCATCGGCTCTCTTTATGTTCTCTGCACAAAGAATAAGAAAAATAAACACCTGGAGAAAAAAAATCTCAGTATAATCTCTTGAAGCTTTCTCAGATCTCACATTCAATCCACCCTGAAAAGTGATACAATAGAGGTGTGTGAATATGTATACATTTTATTGTAATATTGTTTAATAAGGTTATTAATCCACTCCCTCTATTAGTTATACCTCTCTCCATCTCTGGTGGTAGAGCTCTTTCAGTGGAGATGCCAAAATGTGTGTGGCTGGTGTGTGTGAAATGACACTTGTCTTTCAGATCACTGTTTCTGTTTCACGGTCTGCATCAGGTTCTTCTCTGAGATATTTATGATTCTTTATCCTTACGTGCAGTCCTTTTGTAGCAAGAATTCTCTACTTGATCACCGTACAGTAGTGTATTTAAAAGCTTTCATTAGTATTGGCAATATTTTTTCTTAGTTTTATAAATTGAATGCACCATGTTTCCAGTATTTTTTTAATCATTAAAAAAACTACACACTCATTTTCATACAGTTGGATCCAGAGATATATTTGCAATGTCTTTGATAATCCATTTCTGCCTCTTGACCAGTTGCTGCTTCCTTTTCTGCTCAGCTTCCATGTTTCATTCCCTATTCTCTAGGACTGAGTTTTCGTTGCTGTCTTTTCTCAGGAATTGCAACTTCCTATCACCAAACAGGCATGTTAATGGTTTATTCCAGGATTCTTCAAACACAAATATTTATGGTTCTTTGTAGTTCTCTCATCACTTTCTGTTCCTTAGCTCTGCTCTGCCCAGATCGGACACATTTTCTGCTGTATTCTGGCGGCTTGAATCAGGTTTGGATTTAGCTTAGCAAAATATTTAGTTACAGATGGGTGTTAAAAGGCATCCATTGTGCTTATTTTTTTACCTCTGAGAGGAATATATTTGATCTGCTTGTGGAACAGGTGATATGAACTGCTTTCCAAGACTTCCCAGCTGGTGTTCCTGATTGCTCTTTTTTTTGCCACCTTTCTTTCTGCAATATTTGAAGTTACTGAAGGCTAAGGGTATGCACAGAATAGTATATTTTTATATATCATTGTATCAAGCAATTTTGAGTATGCTTTTATATCTCCAGCACTGATTGTTAGATATATAGATTGGCTTCTGAGTAGAACAAATGACTGTGGGGTTTACTACAGTACTATATAATGAGGGAGTCTTGAATATATAACCTTCTTAACTAGTTTCCTTGATTGTGGGGTTCACAGTAAATAATTTGTCTAGTCAAACATAATTTTTGCCTTTTATTCAATGTTTAGAGCCTTACATAAAGTACGAACTTTTATGAACTGTACTTATAAGTTAGTTTACTCAACTGAGTAGCCAAAATATATATTATATATTGTTATATATATAATGTTACATATATATATGTTATATATAATTTAGCTTTAACATAAAATGTTATATATATATGTTATATATAATTTAGCTTTAACATAAAATGATAGATTATTAAAATGTAGCACACAGTTCTGCAGTTACAATGCCCTGTGAACATAATGTGTCTCTTAAATGGATTTCTAAAGTCATTAATATTTTAAGCCATCTGAAACCTTGAAACCTATATGCAAATAAAGCCTTACTTTACTGTGTGACCTAGATTTCTCTTTGCATGAAGAAACTGAACACCTTGCTTATTCAGATACTCTTTTAGCGAGTTTATTTTATCTTTGCTGTTTTGGGGTTTTTTACTTTTCTTCTTCCACTCAACTTGGATGATGCAGGAAATACATGCAGATTTAATGAGAATTTAAAGAAAATGATGGACTGTTGATAGGATAATTTTTATGTTACTTTCCAGGACAGCATTTAGTAATGTAGCATGCACTGAACACTGGCTGAGAGCATGTGCCTTTGTTTTGCTTTTATATTCACCACACATCTGACCTCTTTCTCTGTTTTGAAGATTTTGTCACAGTTTTCAGATTTGAAAATTCTTAGTCCTTTTAGTTTTGTCTTGTGATAGCATAAATGGGAAATATAACAAACCCCAGCATCTTTCCTTTCTGCTTTTAAAATAGGGAAGTTTAACCTAATCTCTTATATCACTTACATTTCCACCTTTGTGTGTGGTTTTATAGGAATCTTAGCATTTCTCTTTTATCAAAACAAATTAGCTTATGCTCTTCTGTATTTGGCATGTCCTCATTCAGTTCAAAATTAATGCTCTAAAGTGCTTTAAGTAAAACCATTAGTATACTCCTCATTAAGGTTATGCTCATGTCTGGCATGCTGATTATGTTGTGCCTAGTGATGGCATAAAATATGTAACAGGTTTTTCAGTGAAAATGTCTGTCTTAAAAAATAAAGAGAGTCTCAGAATTGTGAATTTTTAAAAAATTCTGTATGTATGTGTTTTGTGAATCAGAATACATTGACCTTTCCAGCATGTTTTGCACATTTCTGCACTTCATATTAGAGAAAAACTAATAGTGAAGGAAAGGGATTTCAAAATTGTCAAGGCACAAAAATTTCCTCTGTTAACAGGTTTCTCATAAAGCTATTAATGATGGCTTATATACCTCTTCTGTTGCAAAAAAACCCAGACCTCAAAATCAAGAGACATAATACTATTGTATGCTTTCCTTAAGAGTAAATCTTGGTTTTCATGTTTTATTTTTCTTTTCTCATATAAATGAAAAAAGAATTCAATCCTAAAAACATGGGATTGGAAAGGATTTCCCATGAGCTGAAGTGTAGCCATGGGCAGTCATAAGAACCACGTAGGGAAAACCACAGCATTGCTTTATAAACTTCCATTTAGAAGTACAGTTTTTTATTGTACTCTTACCATCTCTTCTGTCTTTTGTAAGGCTGTAAGAGGGTTGTTGTCAGCTTAAATTTATTTATGGTCAATCTGTACACATTTGTTTCTGTGCCAGTATTGTTGTCTAGTTAAATAGTTTATCTCCCCTGCAGCCCTTGTGTGTTCTCAGCTGAAGCACTTATAAAACTGTAATCATATTCCCTCTCATTCATCTTTTTGCTGAACTAAGCAAGAGCTTTTAGTACATTGAGAAAGTAGGTTCCTGACTCTCCTTATCATGATTAACCCTTCACTGCTCCTTTAAAAAAAAATACTTTATATAACCATATTCAAAGCGGGTGGTTTTGGTTTTATTTAACATGTGATAGAGCAATAGTATTGCACAGGTTAGTGAACTATGAAAGTGAAAAGTGCATTTGGATTACAACCACTATGCACAGATTTTTCATTTGGATGTTTGAGGAGACAGGGACACCTACTTATTTGTTTGCCTCTCTCAGGTTTTCCCTCTCTCAGGTTTCCCTTTCCTTTTGTAGCTGCTTAGACCTTCTGAATGGCACCATGGTGCAGTTCTATAAGGATTTCAGCACCCCACCCCACTATAATCTTTTTCCCCTCTTTTCAGAGATATGGCCACTGGTGGAATGCTGGTCAAAACTCCTAGTGTTCCCTTTTCCTGCATCTAAGGCATACTAAAAGCTGTTAATAGTATAGGTTTTTACCAAAAATCAAACTGTCAAATTGTTGTAATACCTTTACCTTTTATTTTTAGAGGGGTAGAGCACAATTACTAGAAAGATATTTTGTGCTTTGTCTTTGTTTTTTTTGAGTTTTGTTTTGTTTGTTCAGGTTTTTTTTCCTAGCATGTAATAATGGAAGACTAAACTAAATGTGAACTATAATCGCTTTTTATGTCAGCTTTTATTTTGAAAATAAACTCCATTTTTCACTATAATCCACAAAGCTGCATGTTTGCTGAAGCACAGAATTAGATATAGTGAAGGAACCTAAAGGAAAATTTAAAAATTTTAGTACAATATCCTATTTGGTTATAAATAAGATGTCCTGGTAGATAAGTATCACAAATCTGAGTCTTGTGAGATTTCTTTTGATGGTCCCTGCTGGTTTATAATTATACAGTCAGAAGTTAATGCAAGAAAGTGCCATAATAGCACATTTTAACAAGGAAAGGAGGAAGCTGAGCTGCAAAATATGCATAATAATGATTTTTATCCGACCGGCAGAATATTTATATTCATGACTAAATTAGTTTCTAATAAATTATGCATAGCCTTTATAAAGTTAAATGAAATCATGAACCATACTGCTACAGATATGTTACCAGAACCAACTGCTTTGCAGCAGTTTCCTCAAACCACTATTTTTGCTTCCTTTGATACCATTAATGTAAGCATTTATTTGTATTCTAAAGGGTTTCTTTCTCAATTTTACCTTAATCTTTTTAATATCCTAATTCAAATGTTTTTCATTCCTTTCTTTTTTTTTTTTTATTTCAGAGTAAGACTTTCAAATATTCAAATTCCAAGATGGTGTTTAATCTTATAAATGACTTTTACGAGCTTTTTAAATAAAAAACCAAACCAACCAAATTAGGTTATATCTTAATTACTTTAAAAAATCAAAAGGAGCAGGGGAAAGAGGGCCATAACCCCTGTATCCTCTTATACTACAAGTGGTTACTTTTATTTTTTTTTAAGCTACATTGTTTTCTCTTTAGAGTTAACTAAGTATTTATCAATTAATTAGACACTGCTGTCTGTTCTTTATGTAACTATATTAGGGCATATCTATCCCCTTTAATTATATCAATGGCATGAAAAAACCTAATTTCATTCTGCACAGATATCCCCTGAATGATCCCAAAGTTTTATGGGAAAATAGTTGTGGCTTTACCCACTAATGTCTTTTCACCTTTATAGCACGACCACCAGTTGAGTAATGAAAATAACTCCAAATACTGTGTTCTTATTTTTAAATTTTTAAAGAAGCTTTTCTTATAATTTCAGTCATTCTATCAAGATATTATTTTCCATTATGTGTTTTTCCTTTCAAAGAAAACCATTTTATGTAACTTTCATACAGAAATAACATACTCTTGATTGTAATAATCAACTTTGAATAGCACGTCTCAGGCAAAAGTATGAAATACTGTTAAGACTATTTTGTGGTTTTGGGTTGGTTTTTTTTGATGGTATTTTGGGTTTGGTTTTTTGACTCTTTATTTTTTTAGTTTCTTATTTGGTCCAGTTGACGATAATATTGAATTTCAGAAGCGTTTTTTTCACACGTCACTTCACTGGCTAAATTTGCTAGGACAGAAGCCACCTCTCTTGAATTCAGTTTTGGTTCTTGAAACTGAATACAGAGAATTCTCTCTCTTGCAACAAAGCAACTCACATTGGCCTGTGGAGATGACATTGCTGTATTTGGAGCATATGCACAGAAAGGTAGAAAATTATTCTAATAATGACACCAGGCCATGTCCTCTGTTCTAAATTTCTGCTTATTTTTGTTACTGTTAGCACTGAACTGATGTTCCTAACAGAGGGGGGGATCTTCCTAACACTGTAACTTCATTATTACTTAAAATATATATGAAAGAGGTCTTTGCAATAGGATTTATGTTTTATCACTGGGTAAAAGAAAAGCTTGCAATTTTGGTAATTTTTTTAAAAAGTAGTTTTTATGTTGTAAAGAGAAGCAGTCATTTAGATACTAATGTGAGGGGGTTTGGCTCTTCTATTATTGAATTATGAGAATTCATTCTGTACTAATACGTATTTCTAAATAATTGTCTCATAAGAGTCTAGAGATAAAATTACTGCCTCCTCAGAATTTTATATTTAATTAGCTCCCTTTTTGCTGTTGCTATGTAATGCTGCACTTTCATTTAAAACACAAATACATACCGGTTATGCAAGTAAACATAAAAATGAGAGAGATACTGAACAATGGCTTTGGCTAAACTTTGCAACAAATAAGAGGAAAAGGAACTTAGGAAGGTAAAGGAAAGACTAACTAATCAAGACTTTCAGGGAATTTTTAACCAATATATTTTAGTAAGAAAAATATCTGTGAGGGGGGGAACACTGCCAGCATTTGTCAAACTGAAGGGACTGTAGGCTGCTCACCCTGATTTTGCAGCAAGACTTTAGACAGAACATTATGCAGCACATAACTGTGTCTGTTTTAATGTGGTTGATCTTTGACACTTCCAGTGATAATGTTGGTAGCTCAAAATAGCGCTAATGCCCTGCCTGCTCTAACAGCAGTTCCAGTGGATTATAGAGCATGGTTCATAGAACAAACAGAACCATGATTTCCCCCAAGAAACAATACTTGCAGGCAACTACCTTTCTTTCAAAGAAGATACTCTGTTAAACTTCATACTTCTTCTTGCTTTCACTCCATTATTTGAAGTGATGTTAAGAAAAAGTATGTAAGATGTATTATTCTCTGCAACTAGACAACTAGTGAGGCAAAGTTAGTGAGAGATTAAGAATTCAGGGTTTGGTTTGGAAAGGATAAAATATTCTAATTTTGGTGAAAGAGGGAATAAATTTAAGAAGTATCATATAGAATCAACATCAGAAGAGTTATGCTTTTTCCTATGTAAGGTTAAGTAAATTTACAAGTGATGTAGTTTGAAGCAGAAATGAGAGTAAATACTGTGATCATTTCAAGATGGTATTTTTCAATTAATTTCTTTTAATAGATCTCTATTACTCTTCCAATACTTCCAGAAAACCTTCATGTACACTTTGTAAAATGGGAGACTAATGTATTAAAATCAGATTTCTAACCTGATCATTTATGTATTTTAATGTTTTAGTGACAAGAAAAGGTGTAGCCTGAAAACAGTCCTTCTGGTGTGTCTGGGCATAACTGAGAAAGATTAGATATTTCTACTGAAATAGGATTCACATAAGAAAAATTTATGAATTTTCAGTTTCTGTACATTTGACGCAGGCCCAGCTAAGGAAAAATGCTTTCAGGACATAAGTAAGTACTGCTTGAATAACTCCTCATATTTCTTTTTCAGTTTCTCAGATCCAACCTGTGAAATGAATATGACAACATTTTTAAGGTACTAGGATGAAAAAGTAAGTTATAAAATGATAATGATGATGATGATGATTAAATGCTATAGAGAATGATTTTTTCTTCTCCCCCCCAAAGAACCTTTTGCTATTTCATTCTACTCTTGCTCTGGTAATTATCTGAACTAATGAAAAGCACACTCTGTATGTAGACTGAAACATCTCTAATGAGCCTTCTCGTTATGAGGTGTAAAATCTGTACCCCACTTGCTTAAAATGAGGTAGTGCAATATATGAATTGCTGTCATGCAGAAAGTGATGCTCCTATGTACACGATTGGGACCACACAACAAAATGTGTCTTTAAATTCCTGTCGTTCGATAGTCTGGACTGCTACAAACAAAAATAAAATAAGCTGAAAATGAAAATTAATCCTCTCCAGCTGAATCTAGTCTATCCTTATTCACACTATTTAGATTCCGAGTACCTTCACTAAAGACTAAAATTTGCAGCAGTATGAAACTCATGTCAGTAAGCTCAGGTTAGCCAGCTAAATATGTACATCTGATTGAAAAGCTCTGTGTGCTTACAAATGTAGAGCAGGATCACTTGTCAAAGGAAAGTAAACGTAGGAGACAGTGTCCTTAGAAATTGCTTCTTTCTCCCTGCTGATTATAATCATCAGTTGGTTAAAGATGGTGAAAAGAACCAAGTTTTAAAAATGTTAGTGTATCTGGGGGGGTGTTCTAGTTTTGGGGGAATCTGGGGCTTTATTTTTTGGAGGTTAGTGGGGTTTTTTGTGGGGTTTTTTGTTTGGATGGAGGGGTTTTTGATAGCTATGATTTTTCACACACTGAAGATTGCCTTGTAGTTTTCCTGTCACAACAAGGAGACGGTTCTCTGAGGTGACCTTCTCCTGAGTAGACTGAGGGTAGAATATAAACTGCATATAAATATGACAGGACTCTTCAAGTGACACATTATGATACATCTGGTATATTAACATAGTTAAATTGAAGCCTGTCACCTAAAATTAACTCCTAATTGTCACCTATTTATCTGGATCAATCTGATTTGGGGATTTAAAGTTCTATCTTCCAAAGATGTTGAGTGACAAGTAATCAAGAATATAGAAAGAAAGAAAATTATATCTAGGATTAAACATATTTATATGTGATTGTTAATGTTTAACAATTACTACTGGATTTTCATGATACTGGTTATAGAATATTTAAAATTAGTCTACTGATTACTGTTTCTTATGGTAATAATCCTCATAATATCTGTAATATTTGACAAGCAGTGAGTCATACCACAGGAAGGAAACAGATTTTTTTTAAAGTAAAAAATTTAACTTGTAGCATGTTATAAGTTGTATTCAACTTTATTAGACGAACTAATAAGCAGCAAAAAGGAACTCAAGATTCACAAAAGATGGCAAATTAGGTGCACTGTTTAAAAAGAATGAACATGGGAATAATGTGTCACCAAAATGACAATTTCCTGTGAAATTCTTGAGGATAAAATATAATTAATACAAGGCTTGATTTACTGTCTTTAAAGATTTAAGATAGAGAGTGGGTACTTTCAATAAATAATGAGAATCAACAGCATGGTATTTCATTACCTACAACATTACAAGCATCTCAAAGGAATAGGATATTTTTTTGTTATGCTAATTGAGCTTCTTCAACATGATATTGCAGCAAGAGTAAAAAAATTAAATACTGTGAATGGGACTAATGTAATATTTAAATTCAATTTCCTGATGGGCCCCTCCAGTAGGAAAAGGGTTTTTATTCAGCTAATACGTTAAAGTTTTATTTTTACAATTAAAAAAAAAAAGGTGTCTGAGAACTTGTCACGTGCAATTACTGTTGATTGGACAATTACACAATACTCAGAATTTTAAATAAAATATCAAGGACTTTCTTCTAAAAATAAAAATGGTACAAAATATCTGTCAATGAAGAGCAAGAAAAGAGTTTTGTTGTGTATGAAGATGAATTGCTTGTTTTTAAACAGACTAGCAATTGATCTTAAGAAGTGTATATTAATTTGTCAAAGAACCTCTCAGAGAAGACTTCCAGCGACAGAACATTGAAAAATATCTAAACCATAGAAGAAACTGTAAATCAAAAGTATGTGAAGAAAGACCCAGTTAGTATATAAGAGAGAGACTAAATAATGACATCAAAGTTTAATGAAAGTCAAGTTAAAGGTATTGATTCAGAATTATTACTTTGGTTAAAATTTCCATTGAATAAAAAATGGTATTTCAAAGTATCTAGTTTTTATTAAACACATGCAATATGAATTAAATTATCAGGAGTAATATAATGTTTATATTTCAGACATCGTTTACCACAGGTTTCACAAAAAAAATTCTTTAAAGGAAATGGTTTGCATTGATATGAAGATCTCTACCTGGTAAGTCTTAAAAAAGATAAACTTGAACACTACAAACTTAATTTTTTATCTGAAAGTCACAGACTCTCATTCACTTAATATATATAAATATATAACTCAAAATAGTTTCTTGATGCAGTAACTTGATAATTTCTGAGTTAGAAATCAAAAATGACATATTTGGTGAACAAATTGTCCCATGGATTCTATAGAATAAAAGGTCTGAATTATTCACAGAAGGAAATAAAGTTTTATGATCTAAATTGAAAATTTGTATAACTCAAAGTTTTGTGATTAAATTTGGTATGTACTTGACAAGCAGGAGATATGCACTGCACTAGACTGGAGACTCAGTCAGGTGGAATGTATTTGTCCCTCCAAGTTTCACCTGGGTTTTGTATATCATTTGTAATGCTCTGTCACAGAAAGCAAACTCCTTTGGGACTTGCTGTAAATTATGAATGCCTGTACACAGATTGATAGTGAGCTCTTGCAGGGCAGAATAGAAGTGAATGTGACAAAACTTGGGGTTTTTTGTCCATTGTGAACAAAATCCCAGAATGCAGCCTCATTTTTGGCATGTGTTTTTATTTTTTACTGCTGTAGGAGCAGAAAGACAAGCACTTCCTTCACATATTTCCTTCACAAGACAATTCCTTCACATATTTCTTTCTAAGCAACTTCAGTGTATGTTAATGAAGAAACATAAGATAATGAAATCATTTATGTAACCTCCACAATTTTATTATTTGGAGGCTGTGTCCAATCTGGAAGAATCCTGCTTAATGGGATACTAGAAAATAATATTTTCCATGTAAATTGTGACATGCCAGTATTACACTGCACGAGTGCTATGGAAACATCTTGCTGAAAACTTAATTGCAAAACTATGAAATCAAATGACAGTGGCAACCTTATCTAAAATTCTTGAAGGAGCTTCTTATAACAGTATGATTACTACAGATAGTTACATCATTTGGGGTAGAACAAACAGTATTATTGCAGCAAAGAATAAAAATGTCATTACTCACAGTAAATTATAAGAGCAGGGTATCCGTATCTTTTAATGATGTTATTTTTTTTTTATCATTTCCAGTACAGTCAACTAAGGAAGTATATTTTCATTTGTAGCCTGTGAAGGGTTAACCTCAGACAGAAGATAATCCCACACACACACCTGTGCACTCAGGCCCTCAAAGACTGAGATGGAGGACAGAATACTAAGAACAAAAATAAGAAAATTTTTGGGTCAGGGTAAGGCCAGCTGAATCCAATAAGGAAAGAAAAAGAACTGATGCAAAGGCAATCCTTCACCATCTCCCACAAGCAGACCAATGCCCAGACAGTCTCTGAGTAGTAGCCACTTTGGGAGACAATCCCTGCTCTTTTTTTTAATTTCCGAGCATGATACATGCAATATCCCTTTGGCCAATTCAAGTCATCTGTCATGTCCGTGTTCCTTCCCAATCTCTTTCCCACCCACAACCTACTTACTGGGCAGGAGGGAAGAGTGAGAAAAGGAAGGGTGGATGGGTGCTACTTCTGGTTAGAGAAATTGCAGTTAATGGCAGCAAAATCTTAATAAAAACACTTTTTCTCCTGAACGCATCCTTAAGCTTGCAGGAAAATGATCTCTAGGTGTGTTATACCCTTTTTCTAAGGAAAATGCAGATTTATTTTTGGGAAAATGAGAACTTGTATATTGGATTCTAATGGAAATGTGAAACTCTCTCAGGAGCTGGGAAGCCAAATTATTTGGCTTTAGGAAATAACTATGTCAAGCCCTGCAATGCAGATTGATAACAACATGAGTGCTCTCCTAGGGGTATTTTTCCTAAATACACCTTTTGTGCATTAGTTATACTTGGCTTTCAGGAAGCTGACACTGATTACCTGTCCTTTCCCAAGGAGAATGGTTGCCTTTTCAGCACCTCCTGAGGTAGTGGTGGCTCTCACATAGAAACTGAAGGAGGGCTTAACTGAGGGAGTGAAAGTCTTGCCAGATATAAGATTTTACTCCATGACAATACTTTATACAAGAAGAGACTGTCTGAAGGGACTGAAAGTACTGATTTATGATGACTGTCTATCTTCCACTGGATAATTTTTAAATTATCCTGTCCTGAATCTAACATATCTTAATTTCTGAAAATGGTATATTCACCTCCCAGTATTTTTTTAGCCACTTGACATCAGAAGATAAATAGTTTTCAGTAGTGGTTTAATCTCAGTTTGCCTTTTAAGTCCTACAGAATTGTGCCCAGGTTGGATTCTCATGGATTTACCATGTGAATGACAAGTCAGTAGCCTTTCTCATGTCTTGATTAGGAAAGGATACTGTTTCTATGATAGCAGTTGGGAATGGTGAATTTTTACTGGTGATTGTTCTGGAAAGCATTTGACCTTGCATACAATTTACTGAGCTGCCCTCTCTTTTTTCTAACTTTATTTTTTATAAAGATATGTGGTCAGAATGCGTAAATTATTTTAGACTAATTAAGAATGACTTATTTCTCCAACATACATTTTCATATATCGATATAGCTTTTTATTTTTTCTATCCTTGTATTTTCATTTAGTCTTTTTTTTTTTAATTCTCAGAAATGTCATTTGTCTTTATTTCTGCTGGATTAGTTTGGTTATTTAAAAAGTAAATTTTAATCCAAGTGTGAGAGGCCTCCAAAGGTTGGATTTTCAGCATGTTTTGTGTTAACAGGGTAGTGGTGGAGAATCAGTTTTCAGTTTCATTTAAATATTCTATTCTTGTTTGCACCCTGTTGCTCCTTTTGAGATAGCCGTAATTTAAATAATTGAATCGATGAAAAAAATCCAGCAGTGTAGAGCTTAACAGTCTATTCCAAAAAGGTCAGATACCAATTACTGTAATTTTGCAAAAAATGAAATAAGAAAGCCTGTCCCTTTCACTTCCAGAGAGAATGTTAGGATAATCAGAATTCTGATGGGGGTTCTTCAATCAATAAATGTTTCAGTGAGTGACTGCAGCAGCAAAATTGAAAAGCATTGTTCTCACTCCTACAATTATAATAATAACCCCTCCCTTAATCTGACTGGGAGGGGTTAAAGAAGAGATGGGCAGAACAAGAGAGGAAGGAAGAGAAGGCAATGGCTTATCTAGTTTACCCTTAAGAAACACTGTTTCTTTGTTGTCAACAATGTTAGTAATTTTGCTTTTTTAACATTATCTTAGAGTTGCTTTTTACCTTTTAAGTTCGTTTATCTTTGCATTTGTGGTTTCACTTTTTCAAAATATTTTTATATGGTTTGGCTGGCAATCTTCACCTAGTCCGTGCACCTGAAACATAAGCAGGAGATAATATGTTTTATAAATTTTATTTTAATCCTTCATGTCATTCAAGTCCAACTACACATCACAAGGCAGTGCCATCTGGAGACAGCACAGCAAGCTCGGAGCCAGCTTGTAGCATGGCATTCTGCCTGGTTCATTAGCCTGCTGAGTTGTTAAGTGTGTTGTTCAGGTAAAGAGCTGTGCTAATATAACGACACAACTTTGAACATGCAAAACATTTTCAGCATCTCAGAGAAGTGCAGGATTATGACATTAATATGTTCTGTGCTCACCCCTTGGGTGGGCATGGCCTCCATCAGTTCATATCATACAGCTTGATCTCTGGCAATGGTCCAGAAATCCTACCAGGGAGGAAGTTGAATTTGGTCATCTTTTGGTTTGATTCATTTAGAGCATCTGGAATTTATGTGCATCCCACAGACCCCCAGTAAAAGAAGCTTACTTACAGCCTTCCTACTGTTCCTTCTTCCTGACTGCCATCTCTTCTGTTTCCAGTCTCTTTCTAGAAACCTGAACAGAAGATTGGGTAATTAATGCACAGGTCTATTTGCTTTGCAAATAAGATGTATTAGTAGAAAGATTTAGCAGAGGCAGCTGCATAAAATGTAGCTAAAGAAGATGCCATATGTAGTTTTAGGCTAACCAGGGGTAATCTAAATATCTAAATAAAGAGTACTTTTCTTTGTACAACTTGTTCTGCCTACTTCCTTCTGAGTGCTGTTTTTCAAGTTGTTTTTTTCAAGTTGATTGTCCTACATGCTGCACAGTATTTGTTGCAGAGAGCTGCCAGGACCTTGACACTAACATGCAAATATGGCTGAGAACATTTTGTGGACAGTTTCTCTTCAACTGTGTATTGCATAGAAAATGCATGTGCCTTTAAACAAAAGGTCAAAGAATTCCTATCAATAACTGGTATGTTGCAAAACATTTTGATCAAATGCACTACAGTGTGGTGGTGCAGGTGGCTCCAGCCACTCTGTCTTCTGAGGAGAATTCAGACAACCAGCTGTGGTGGTCACAAACCCAGGTTTAGCGTGTAACTTTGCAGTCACGGTGAGAGCTCATGGTTCTGCCTTTTGCATGTTTTCTCCCATTGGTTAATGTTTTCCACTACCTGTTTTATGTATGAAGTTATGTATAGTCATTTCCCTTCTTTAATATGTATCAGTTCTAGAAAGTTCGTTGTTCCTCGACGCCCCATTGGATCCTTCCCTGAGTGCCTCCTATGTGTTGTTTCCATTGGTTCCCTTCCTGTCAATCCCACCTGCTTGTCTCTATCCCATTGGCTGAGATACCTCTCCCCGCCTATTCTGTACCCAGTATAAGATCCCTGGACACTCCTACCAATTTGGCTCTTCGTCCCTGTGATTTCACGGGAATAAGCCTGCGTGGAGCACATAGGGAGAGTCCCCTCTCTTTACTTCTTTCCCTTCGCCTGTGTGCCTGCTAAACAGTGACAGAAGGATACAGCCCCTTTTGAGTGAGGAGCTCTGCCCCGTTTTCATTGTGTGCTGGGCACTGAGTGCCATCTTCCAGAGGGATTTCAGCGTTGACCTCCGGGCTTCTTTGTGTCAGCACGTGAGGGGTAAAACCCCCTTCTGCCAGCTCCCAGTGGCTGAAAACCCCTCTCTACAGTATGGCAATTCATACATTGCCTTAAGAAAATGGTTAAAAAAAAATTATTTTAACCTTCAAAATGCTTGATTCTTCATCTCTTTCTCTCTTTGGAACCTTTATAACAAGGCCACTGTTAGAGAGTCATAGAATTTCTCCAGTTGGAAATGATGCATAAGGATCATTAAGCCTAACTATCAGTTGGACTTCAGTCCAGTCCTCACAGTACTACCTAAAACTAAACCACATGGGTAAGAGCATTGTTTGGATACTTGAACTCTGACAGACTTGATAACACAACCACATTCCTGGGGAGCTTATTCCAGTGACTGAACAACTTCTCGGTGAAGAACTTTTCGTAATGTCCGTTCGGAACTTTCTCTGATACAGCTTCATTCCATTTCCTCATGGATGTCCTACTGCAATAGAATTTGATCCTGGACAAAGTGGTGAGTTTTAAAAAATTATTAGTAGTGTTATTTTTCTTGCATAGTGGCTATACTGCTTGGTTTTATGCATTATCTTCAATACAGCATGTCGTGTTTTGAAAACCATGTCTTCATTGAAATTTTTTGATTTCAAAGGAACTTCTGAAAGTTATCTGGAACCATCTGATCAGTCATGTGTCTTCTAATTATTTTATAAAGTCTTTTTTTCTGGTCTGATTGAAAACTCCTTAGGTGCTTACTTATCTTCATCTCAATTTTGCTTTTTCACTTTTTCTCCTCGCTTCACTGGGGTTCAGATCTGAGAGAGAAATAAGGAGAAAGTTACCTGATTAAACACCTCTAGTGTAGCTCATTGAATATACAGGTTCTTATAGGCCCATCAATGAAACATCTAATGTACACGTATTTTATATTTTGCTTTTAAAGCTGTCTGTAGTCTATTCAGCCAACAGTTTCTAGTCATTTCTAATAATATATTTTCTTCTCTCTTTTCATTACTTCTGTTGTAATGTACTGATTCTGCACTGATAACATTTTTCTTTCCCTTTTCATTATTTCTGGATAGCTAACGTCTCTGCTTAAAAACCCCCACCAAAACCAGATTGCCTGACAATGTCTATTATTAGTGACCGATGATGTCCGGAAATACTATGGAAACTAGTGAAGCAATACCCATTTACTCTAGCTGTGCCTCATTAAACTTGTCTAACATGGATTTTCCATTCGCTTCTTTATTTGTGAAATCATATCAGTGTCAATGATAGCAGAATGTGAAGAAATGGTTTTGACTAATAATTTCCAAACTAGGAAAAAAATTATAATTCTTAAAATAAAACAAAATTACAATAAATATAATGCCAAAAGTACTTTCTAAGCTATGCATTTTTGGAAAGAATTGAAATCTTGAACCAGAGCCACTGGGTGAAGAGCTGAAATTGGTAATGTGGTATGTATACCTCATTTAATTAAACAAATGTCCCCACTGAGGGCCTGCAAGTGCAGCTTTATATTTACAGGTAGTTTTGCCTGAAGAGAATTTTGTTGTGTGTGTTTCTTTTCCTTAACTCACAGTGTCCCTATTCAGAGTTTCATTCAATTGCCTTTTTTTTTTTTTTATTTCTCCTCTGTTTCTACCTAAACCTTTGAAACTTTTACGGTATTCTTAGCTTTAGTGTTGATACCCACTTCATTTATTTTTGCAGAAAAAAACCTCCTGTCTGCAGTTTTTGAGTGAATGGAAAAACACCCTATAAATGGATAGTGATAGGAAAAAAACTTGGAATTAAAGTGTCGCTTAAAGAGTGTTAAAAAATAGGCACATGAGTCTTGTCTCTCTCAGTAGAATGATTCTGCAGGTGTATTTAAAGCAAGCCAGATGGGGAAAAAATCCCCAAACCAACAACGTATAAAACCAACCAACCAACCAAAAACACCAGCCGAGGAAAAAACCCCCAAACCTATTCTTGAAATTTTAGGTTTTTTCTCTGTTTACAAATATTTTGTCTTCTTTTCTAATTCTGTTAAAAAAAACCACATCTGAACTGGCCTAAAACTAACAACTGAGACTATAACATATTTTGTTCATTTCTTGGTTTGGTCACTTGTCAGTATCTGAGTTCATAATATCAGTTGCTTAGAAGGGTAGTGTACTCTTATCACTTTCAAATATCAGCTTACAATCAGTTATATTACTTAGTTATATATGTTGCTAATTTTCCTAAGATTAACACAATTCAAATGCTGTTATTTTAGCAATACAAATGTAGCAATACATTTGCTGTAAGTGTACTCAAATATTAGTTATTAGTGACGTTGGAAATGTATTTTAAGGAAGGGGATCCATAAAAATCTTTGTAGTTGAATATACAAGTTGATAGATGTTTTTTTCAAAGTAC
Organism: Corvus kubaryi; assembly: GCF_017639235.1. Taxonomy (NCBI): domain Eukaryota; kingdom Metazoa; phylum Chordata; class Aves; order Passeriformes; family Corvidae; genus Corvus; species Corvus kubaryi. The sequence continues at coordinate 10,707,860 of NW_024580666.1, read as the reverse complement.
AGTGGCAGTAATGATTGAGCTTGCCTACATGTATAAAGCAACAATATGTTCCTACCACAGACATAGCTGTAATAATTTATTAAACTTAAAGAAACTATTTGTTGTCCTGCATTAAAAAAGGCAAGATCCTTTGCCTTTTCCAGACATCCCACATGGAAGAACTTGTTAAAAAATAAACTATCCATGCCAAGGAAAGAATTGCAAGACTAAAAGTGAGAAAGTTTGTGGGTTGAGATCAAGGTAGTTTAAAAGGGAAAGCAAAGACCACACACAAAGCAAAGCAAGCAATTCATTCACCACTTCCCATGACAGGCAGGTGTTCAGCCATTCCCTGGAAAGCAGGGCTCCATCACCCATAACAGTGACTTCGGAAAAAAACCACCATCCTGTGAACATCCCTCCTTTTCTCCCTCCTCCCCAGCTCTATATGCTGGGCACGACGCCATATGGTAAGGAATGTCCATATGGTCATGGTCAGTTGGGGTCAGGTGTCCTGGCTGTGTCCCCTCCCAACTCCTTGTGTACCTTGAGCCTTCTCATCAGTGGGGTGAGGAACAGAAAAAAAATGTGTGAGCACTTCTCAGGAGTAATGAAAATTATTCTCATCCTAACTCCAGAATGAATCTCTGTACTCACTCTAGGAAGAAAACTACCCTAGCCAGAACCAGCACAGACATTTCTAAGGATGATGGCAGCATGACCTCCAACAGGCCGCTTTTTCCTTTTAGAGGCAGAAAAACCTTGTTGGCTTTATGATTTACCAAATGTCTTCAATGATAATTAACTTGTGTCTCTTAAAATCTTAAAGTCTTCTACTTTACTGTCATTGTAATAGACTTGGGTTTTTAAAAATTTTTATCTCATTCTGGAATTTATTTCTAAACTTGCCTTAAATTGGTGATATCACAATGGTAATGCATAATGACACTATGACAAATACTTCTACTTTTGACAGGAAACAAAGAGTGCTAGCGAGACTTTTGTCTGAAAACCAAAATATGAATAAATATTTATATATGCAAAAAGCCAGATGAAGAATGTACTTTTGCAATCAAGCAAATACTTTTAAACCTCTTGTAGAGTAATTATTTGCTGGAGAACACAGAAAACCAGACAGCTGCAAATTTTTATTGTCACTTTTGTAACCAAAGCATCCCTATTCATCAATGTTTCCAGTCGCTAGCCCTGCAAGCTTTTAAAGGACCACATAGACAGGTGCAGTTCCTTCTTTCTTAGACATCATCATAAATTAAAAGGACTAGTTCAACTCCAGTTTTTTACTTTCGCTTATTTGACTTAGTGGAGGATTCCTCAGGAAGCACAGGACTAGAGAAAGAAAAAGTGTGAAAACTACTTTTTTCTCTCAGGGAAGCATTTCTTGATGTCAATTCTTAATATCAGTAAGACTTGGCTGATTCGTGATAGTTGGTGACTTTTCTGAATACTTCCTATACTCAATAACCTACTTCTTGAGTTCATTTTCCAATCTGCATTTGTGAGGTAAAGGATTTGGAATTGCTGGATCAACTAAATAAAAATAAATTCCATGGTGGAATCAAGTTTTCTCTTTTCCTTAGTTTGTGAGAAAGATGTGTTATCTCTGTGCTCATGTGTTCTGTGTGAGTCACAAAAATGCTTAATTATGTTAAGCTATTAATTCATTGGGCTCTGATACAGTCTTATTAGCATCTTGAAACTGTTATGAGGCCCTAAATAATAAATTTGCTGGGTTTTGGTAATGTAGAGGGTTATGAATGGTTCTATGGCTGCCTTGGGGCTTCTTGCTTCATGTTTTGGGGGTGGCGAGGCATATCTCAGGATAGTAAGTTGTGAACACCAATCTTATTATAGATGCCAATGAGTATTAGGCATTAAGCATATTAAAAACTTTGTAGGATATTGTCGTTGTCCTTTGATATCTTAATCTTGCTTTTTAAAAAATGTTATCACTTATTATGAGGCAGTACATAGCAGTCAGAGATGCCCTGCCAAGATAAAATACTGCCCTGGCCTATGCAGGTGTACAGAGACAAAAGATGTTCTGTATAATATGCAGAGCTAGCTATATTTAGATTCTGTTACTTTTTGGCATTCAGAAAGTTTCTAATTAACATCACAGTATGTGCTGCACTGCAGCTGTATGTGTTGTAGGGGTTATGATTTTCCCCAAAACCATGAGATGTGCTCCTTCTCCAGGAAAGATCTATAAAAGCAATGCAACTGCAGGTGAGGTGACAGGTGGAATTCTACCTAACAAAAAAGTTTTGTTTTGTTTTGTTGCTTGGTTTTGCAGTCCTAGACATGCCTCTTAGGATGTTGGGGATCTTATACAGGCTTACACACTGTAACTGATGCCATTATCTGAGAAACAAAATCACAGAATGCCTATTTGCTCATTTGTGACAAAAAAACACCTTTTCTTTCTTTTATTTTTTTTAAATTTATTTTCAGGAGGAGGAGATTCTGCATCTGATTATTTGCATCCATAATTCTTTCATATTTGAAGATTCTGCTTTTACTTACATGTAAGTGAGGGACAGCATCTATTATGCAGTGTCCTGTTCATAATTGACTGTAAAAATATCTTTTTGCTTTTTCTGACCATTTGAAATCTGACAGGAAAAGTATCAAACTATTCCAGAATCTTCTGCTTCTGTAGTTTGAAAGGAACATGGAAGCCTGTGGACTCACTGCTAGTTCTAAACAGAAAACAGAACTTTCAGTAAAAGTACTTTTGTCCTCCAGCAACACTGGGTGTTCAAGATTCTGAGCTCTTTGCTTTTTGTGATTCAGCAGGACCTGCAGAATCATGATGGATGGCTGAAGCACTGTTCAGTCTTTCCTCCATATGTCTTGTTGATTGCATTGAGGTTCAGTTAGCACTGTCAGGAACTAGATATATAATACACTAGGATACAGCTGAATATATAGCTATGATGATGAACAGTTATTTTTAACTTCCCTTAATAAGACAAATGAATGAAATCTTCCTGGTTTGTACCTATTAGTTGACACTTTTTGATCCAGTACAAAAGACCGCATTGCATGTAGTCTTTTCAACAACAGGCTGATTTATCTTATTTTGCAGAAAAGTGATACAATGGACTCCTACAATGTAGGAGAATGACAGGCCAGAAAAGAACTATAAGTGCTCTGCACAGGCAATGCAAATATTAGTGTATGTATGAAATTGTATCCCAGTAATATGGAAACTGTACTTTTCAGTTTAATAGAAAAATGACACTAGTAACAATGCTCTTCTGCCTTTTTTTTTTTGTTAATCAGAATAGTCCAAGCAGATGAAAGTCTTGTTGATGGTGATAATACGAAGCAGTGACTCAATGCTAATTTTTTTTGAACACCTCAGTTTTTAATAAAAAATTAAATTTGTATTGTACTTTTTTGTTTGTTTGTTTGTTTGTGTTTTATTTATTCTTAATTGTACTCACATAAAGCTCAGGAACTGCAATCCTTGCCAAGACTAAACAGTTGCAATTCACAGAATCACAGAATATTCTGAGAGGAAAGTGATTCACAAGAATCAGGTCCCCTTCCTGGCCCTGCAGAGGAACACCCCAAGAATCACACTATGTTGCTGAGAGCATTGTCCAAACACTTCTTGAACTCTGTCAGGCTTGGGTGCTGTGACCACTTCCCTGGGGAGCCTGTTCCAGCACCCAAACAGCCTCTGGGGAAAGAACATTTTCCTAATATCCACCTGAATCTCCTCTGATAAAATTTCAGGGTATTCCCTTGGGCCCTCCTGGCTGCCAGGGCACTGGCACACCTATTCAACTTGCCATCAACCAGGACCACCAGGTCTCTTTCCATGGCACTGCTTTCCAGCCTCTCATTCCCCAGTCTGTCCATACACCCAGGGCCTGCACCCCATCCCAGGTGCAGAATTGGGCACTTGCCCTTGTTAAATTTCATACAGTTGGTGATTGTCCAGCCCTGTATTTTGTTGAGGTTTCTCTGGAGGACCTCTCTGCCTTCAAGGGAGTCCACAGCTCCCAATTTTGTATCACCTGAAAACTTGCTTAGTATTCCTTGGAGTCCTGTGTCCAAGTCATTTATAAAGATGTTGAAAGAAGCACAGGGCCGAGGATGGACCCCTGCAGAGACCCACTGGTGAGAGGTCACCAATGTGATGTCAGCCCATTCACTATAACTCTTTGTGCCAGACCCATGAGCCAGTTGCTCACCCATCGCATGCTGAGTTTATCCAGCTGTGTGCTGGACATTTTGTCCTGAAGGATACAACAAGAGATGGTATCAAAAGCTTTCGTGAAATCTAAACAGATTGCAGCAACTGGCTTCCCTTGGTCAACTAGGTGGGTTACCTTGTCAGAAAAGTAAATCAAATTTGACAAGAAGGACCTTCTCCTTATGAAGCTGTGCTGGCTCTGTTTTCCTTCAGGTGTTTTTCAGTATCTCCCAGAATAATCTTCTCCATAACTTTACCAGACACTGAAGTGAGACTGACAGGCCTGTAATTTCCAAGGTCATACTTCTTGCCCTTTTGAAAATTGGGATGTTACCCTGCTTCCAGTCAACTGGGACCTCTCCAGATTCCCAAGAAATCCCTTTGAATGAGGAAGGAAAGAACAAAAACGTTTCTTTTTTTTCCCCAAGTCCTATAAGCTGAAAACCTCATATCATGTTTAAAGAGCTCTCACATTTTGAAAGCGGCAGCTGCTTTTGTCTTAGCCTGCTGGTAGATTGGATAAATTGTTGAGAATAAGTTAAAGTTCTGGAATCAACAACTTTACTCCTGGGTAAATGGGGTATCAGCATTAACTGCTCAACTCCTATGTCTTCACAGCCATCCTCCTTCTTTTTCCATGATGCACTGAAGCTTGTGCTCTTTTCTGCACAGTTGCTTCATTTCCCCAAGAGCAATGGAGCGTGACTCTTGCTCAAATTAGACTTGATGTTTAGGGACCTGTTGTCAAAGGCATGAAGCATCTCAGGTGAAAACAGATTTGAAACAGAGCTGCTCACCTCTAGGATAAATGTTCTCACAAATAGATCCATCCTCCATGCTTTCAAGAGTTACATTTGGAAGATGAAAAATTTCAGATGTTTGCTAAGAAAAACATAGAACTCAAAAGATCTTACAAAGGAAGCAAGTCATCCTGCCTCTGTGCAGATAATAAATAATGAGGTGATTTAAAAACAAAGAAAACTAACAAAATTATTTTTTCCTACACCAATTTTACTGTATAACTCCTTAAATGATGTGGAAAATGTTTTTTATGACTGATTTTAAAAATTATTATCCCTATATATTCTGGAATGTTTCATCTTTATTTCATAACATTTACATCAGTGGCTGCAATATCAAACTAGAAAAGGAAATGCATGCAACAGTTTCTTAGATATGAGAATTGAAAAGAAAAACACCTGTTTTTTTATACTGATCTTTGTTCCTTATACTAAATAAATTTACACTTTTTCAGTGGGTATAATACTTTCATTAGTATACTAAGCCTTGAAATATAACACCTCCTAGGAGCTTTTCAAAACCAGAATAAGGACTACCAGCTGTTGAGTTAGAATTGTTTTATATCACTGTTGAGTCTGGAAGACCATTTTCTTCTTATTTTTATTTTTTCCTGTGTGTTAGGGGCATATCACTAGTTCCACTGGAGTGTGAAATACTCTCCACTTAGAAAGGTGTTACAGTTCTGCTGTCTGTATTTGTACTTTCCTGAAACACCCTGAAAGACTGAGATTTATACCAAAGATTGGATCAATCCTAGATGTATCTCCTTATATAAATCTAACCACATGTACTGTTTTCAGCTGGGGCAGAGTTAATTTTCTTCACAGTGGCAGGTATGGGAGTGTGTTTTGGATTTGTGCTGAACAGAGGTCTGATAATACAGAGATGTTGTTGTAATTGCTGAGGGGATTACACAGAGCCAAGACCTTTTCTGCTCTTCTTATGCCATGCTGGTTTGGGAGTAGACACAGCCACGATAGGTGACCCAAACTGACAGAAGGGGTATTCCTGACCATGTGACATCATGCTCAGTATACAAAGTGGGGGAAGAAGGAGGAAGGGGGAGGTGTTCAGAGTGATAACATTTGTCTTCCCAAATCACTGTCCTGTGTGATGGGGCCCTGCTCTCCTGGAGATGGCTGAACACCTGTCTGCCCTTGGGAAGTGGTGACTCAATTCCTTGTTTTGCTTTGCTTGTGTGTGCAACTTTCGCTCTCCCTATTAAACTGTCTTTACCTCAACCCACAAGTTTTCCAGCTTTTATCCTTCCAGTTCTCCCCCCAGTCTTGCTGGTGGGGGAGTAAGTGAGCAGATGTGTGAAGCTTGGCTGCTGGTTGGGGTTAAACCATGACACCACACCATATAATAATTCATAAATTATTATCAAGTTTGTTTCTAAGGGGGACTATGCAGAAACAATAAGAACTGTGTGACTTGTGGAACTTGTACTTTTAATAGTAAGTTCATGTTAAGCAAGAAATATTAATTGAGTCAGATACATATACTAAGACATTACAATATTTTAAATCTGTATTTAAAATTATAAACCCTTTGAAATAAATTAGGCTTAATTAGAGCCTCAGCTGAAAATTGCTGCAACGATATTGCTTGTCTAAAGGGTTGTTTACTAAAATGTGGCTCATTTTGTAAATTGAATTGTAGATGACATAGGTTCCATTAAAATCCCTTTAATAGTTGCTTTCAGACCATTTTTTAGTGTAAAGAATTCTGACATTGGCTTTACAGTAAAAATAGAGATTTTCTCTGAATTGATGCTCAATTCATTCAAAGATTTATTTTTTTTTAATTACACTGTAATTGAAAGATGCTGTAATTTTCTAATACTTTAGTCAAAGTTAATATTAATTTTGTATGAAAAGCCACAATGCAATTGAAGCTTGAGGGGTTTAACATTTCAGATACTGACTTTTAAAGACTAAAACCCGAAAGATTTGACAGCAAAATTGCAGCAACAAAAATGAATCATGCTATTACACTCTTAGAAGAGTCTGACAAATTTTATATTGGATTTTCTGTGATGGTGAGAATTCTAAAGACACAACGAATCACTAAATGCTTGTGAAATTTAGTGTTAAATATTAATGTTAGATTCTGCCATGCTTATGCAAAATCTTATCCAAACAATATTTAAATAACTAGAGAAGACAGACTTCTATGGTTTCAGTATTTGTGTCTTTCTTTATTTCTTTAGACCGCAGCTGGGTTGTTTTGGATCTACTGCTTTTAAGTGCCTATTTTATTTCCCCCCCAAAAAAGAGTTTGCATATCAAATTGCTTAAACAGTATTCAGTTGCATCTGAATGCCTTGTGATTTGGAGGGGATGTAGAAATCAAATGTGTTGAGTCACCTAGTTTTGGAGTTTTTCAAAAGCCATTTCTAATTTTTATGTTAGATTCTGCTTACAAAGTGGAGAATGTAATCTTGATATTCTCCCTTCAGCTCAGTGGTTAACACACTAGAGGATGGAATGGGAAGAGCAGGTCCATGGCATGTGCGGGAGCTTTTAGTGTTCATTCTTTCTCTAAGATTCACAGCGAGCATTTGAATTGCTATGTGAAGATCTCATCCACTGAATTTGGGATCCATGGAGTCTCTAAACTTTTCCAAGTTGTATATATGTGATTTGCTTTTTATAAGATTGTCTTGAAACCCACATACAAATCTGTTTTCTGTATGGTCTCAGGGAACGTAACATGTTGATGCTGACAGGCTGAGTACATTTTTTTGCCTGAAAAATAGGTTGTAAATCATTTAAATCACTACAAAAATGGATGTCAGTAGAGCTGGCTTAAGATAAACTATGCTGAATGTTTAACTTACGATCCTGATACTTTTCACATGTATTGAATTCAGAGAGAGTCATGAAGAGTGGAATGTAGAGCAGCTCCCTTTGTCTATTGGTATGAATGAAGTAAAATTGCATTAAATACTTGAAAATGTATTGTTACAGCATGCTGAAACAAAGAAGTGTGCTTGATGAGTGATTTCTCTTATGGCAAGGAATATTTATGCTCAGGCCTACAATTGCTGCAGTGCAACTTAATTGATTTTCTGTATCTCCAGAAAGCTGAAGATCGAATAAAGGACACTGCATTAGTTTGCTTAACTGCCAGCTAATTTCTTCCTAGGGGTGATTAGACATAGCAAATGTGCCTATAGCATTTGTTGAAGCTGTCCCCAAATTAGCATGAACACCAGATTTTCTTGTGTTCTCTGCTGAATTCTTCAGCTGTGACCTCAGCAAATGGTTGAATGGCATCAGATTTTGTGCAGCCCAGCACGTGTGTGCAGCAGCTCTGACAGGTTCAAGGCACTTCACAGGAACTCAGCCAAACTGGACAGAAGTCAGATGTCAGCCTGTTGCACCTTGAGTACACCTGGTGTGTTTGTATGTGGCATAGCAAGGACGTGAGTGAACCAGAGCCTGGGGAAGCCACAGCCTCTGCTCTGCTGTAAGGCAGTAAAATCTTGATGGAGATCATTGGAGAAATGCCCCAAAGAAATCTCTCTTGATTGTGGTGGCGTTATATGTTTTGGCAAGCAGTGGGGAAAGCTCTTCAAACTGGTAGCCACATCACTCATAACCTGAGGATTTATTGTCAGGTTTGTAACTTTTTCACTACTAAATTGACTCTTGAGATGCCTTAAAATGTCTCTACCAGTGCAGGCAGAAAGAGAAATAACTTTAAGCATCTGCATCTATTTGTTTTTACTTGTGTTTACAGTTACTTGTTGGCCTGAATAAGAATTTTTAGTGCTTTTTAATCACTGACTGATACCATGTCTATGGTCTTTAATGTTGCAAAAAAATCAATCGTACTAAATACATCTGTACAGTTTTCTTAGAAGCCTTAATAGGATATCATGCAGTCTGATGTAGTTGAAAGAAGCTCTTCAAAGCCAAAGGAGAGGTGGAATAGCTTTTGCAATACCTCTTGGAGAAAATGTATATAGGTTGGATTTTTTCCTGTTTTCTAGAGAAGTTCTCTGCTTAGGTTTAGGAATCTAAGTAGCTCTTAGAGATGAAAAGACATAAATGAACTCAGTAAGTACTTGAATACCAGTCAGTTATTTGGTGTTTTATTTCACTATTTTTTTTTCATTGAGTCATCCTTGGTAAGTGGTAGTCTTTTACAGTCAAATTGATTTTTTTATAGCATAGCATCAATAACTTTTTAAGAGGGGGAAAAGTGGTCTAAGCAAATCTCACTGTACATGTCAGTCTTTCTTAGTGCCTATTTCTCTTTTTTCCCCCGGGACTGTAAGACACAATTAATGGCTACATTGTGTCTTTGCTGCTCTTAGGGAGCAAACAGTGCATGTACTGACAAATCCAAAGTCATGTCTGAGAGATGCTTGGAATGCCAGGAGTAGATAGAAACTATGCAATGTGGGGTCATTGCCAACATCTTGGTCTCCAAACTGCATAAGCAGTTAAGAGAAAGGAGTTTGAAAAAGATTTTAATATCTCAAAGTATAAACCTGAGAGCAGATCTAGATTTGAGTTTAAAAAAAGCCAATCGTTTCAACCTACCCAGACTTCCAGGTAAGAATCTGAAGCAACATCCAGCCTGCATGTAGTGTCTGAGGTAGTCTGGGGTCTAGTGATTCAAGATGTACTGTAATTTCAGATACTTGGACCAAAACTCTCATTGTTGAGTCAAATTTCCATTATTTCAGTCAAGAACAATAAGAAAGAACCATTGCATAATCTGAACTTTTTTTTAATTAAAAAAATTGTATTTAGAAAGAATGATTTTTCCAACAGTTTCAAGAAGCTCTTATCAGAGTCTCTTAAAAACATCACATTAATACTTAGTGAATGTCAATGTAGGCCGATTACTCTTTTTGGGTGTTAACCTGATGAATGCTACCCCAAGTTAATTAATTCATAGTCATCCTAAACATCTGTGGGAGCAAAGTTAATTACCCAAGTTGAATTGATGGGTTTGGCACCAAAAGACTTGAATCATACTGGCATGATCAGTGGAGCAAGGTGATGCATTGTAAGATACCATCATCCTACATCCCTGTAAATTGTCTGTGAGCTTTTTATAAGGAGAAGAATAAATGAGAAAATATTTCATAATTGCTTCTCCTTCTCTTAGAGACAGTTTATATTACTGTAGAATGTATATGAAACTGGTCTAAATGACTGTGCTTGAAGTAATAGAGCTAGCACTTTGTATTAGAAGTGTGGAAGATAAAATGGAATTTACACCAGAGATTGTGGGTATGATTGCTTCAAGAATAATATTGGTAGAGGACAGTATGAATATCTGAGAAGTTTATAATTACAAATATAACTTTAAGTGTATTTGGAACTTAAATGTTTTCTAATGCATTTTTGAAGCCTAGGCCTTCAACATTTAATTTCCTATACTGATTCAATTTATGGTGTCCTAATGCCCTTCATCACTTTCCCCAGTATAAATTTCTTCATTACATCTCATAACTGTAACATGGATTTAAAAAAACCCAAAAACAACAACCCTAAAAACTCACCCAAAAAGATCCTTGAAACCAGGATTTTTAAGCATTTGGAGTGCAAATTATGAAAAACTTGTGAAAGCACATAATGTACTTATGCAGATTAAACCAGTCCTCAAAGGGATTCTTAGAAGTTAAAAGAACATGTAGAGATAAAATTTAAAAGGCTCTGCAGTCCATTTCAAATTAAATTTGAATTGCTTTCAAACTTTTAAAAACCCTTGTTTCATTTTCTGAAGCTTTGTTATCTCATATACTGTTTAAATTGCACATTTTTCCTTCAAGATACAGTGTATGAAGAGTGATTTTTTTCAGGTGAAATGACCTTTGGATTTGCATTCTCTGGGAAGATGAATGACCTTTGATACTTGCTCTCATTGATCTATTCTAACCACTGTGTGGTCAGGTATGCAAACTATTCCTGTTTTAGATCTCTCTTTCACTTTCCTTACTAATCTAATAACATGTCAGGAGGCCTCCACTGAAGTAAAACATAGAACTAAATTTTTACTGTTTCTGTAGAAAAAGGGAGGTGCCATATTTTGCCCTTGGGTGTCCAAAACAAATATAAAAGCTGCACAGAAATTGGGGTTTGAGACTTGATTTTGTGCAAAAATGTACTGTATATTGAGGGAAAAAAAAATTAAATCTTGTATGTAATTGGTTTATTTTGAGGTGTTGAAGAATGTTTGTGGGATTTATTATAAGTAGCAGTAGTAGTAGTAGCACTAGTAGTAGTAGTATGGAGTCATTAACAACTGTTCAAATGACATACCTGAGTGACTTAGAGGATGTCCAAAACAAAGTTCCCTCATAAAAGAGTGGCTTTTTTACTATTTGCATATATGAAAGTTGAAATCTTAAAATATTTTGATTTATTCATACTTGGATATTGACAATCACTTGATTTACTTCATATCTTACATCCTGCAAAGTCCTTTTCCCATTATGTCTTTCCTACAAGAGTGTTTTCTGGTCCAATAGCAAGAATTTCTCTTAAGACATTTGAGAAAAAACTTCTTACTTAATCTTTGAAAGAAAATGAGGAAGTGCCATGATGTTTCCCTATAAATAGCCAGTATTTTGGTAGTAGAGCAATTGCCAGTCTAACACCCAAAAGAATTCAAGAAAAATGTTGCATAATTAGAAAGTTATTTGGGTTTTTTTTTGCGGCTGGGGTTTTAATAGCAAGATTGAAACTTGTAATGACAGACACAGGATATTTTCCTCTGTAATTTAACAGAGTATTCACATATGAATATCTTAGGCAGGTTTACTCTCTTACGCATGCGTTATATTCTCTGGGAGTTGGGGGCTTGCATGTCTGACAGATCTTTTGTTTCATTCTCCCAGTGGCAGAGTTTATGTAGATGACAAGAATCAGCTTTCTTTAGGTCTCTAAGAAAAAAAAAAATGTTGCAATGAAGAATCTCTGCAGGTGAAGAATCGGACTAAAAGTAAAAACTTAGAAACACAATCTGGATGATGTGACATTTTAAGCTTTTCAAAGATTAATTTTTGAAAATGGATGAGGTTTTTTTTAGGAAATCGATTCCTGCTGTCAGAAGGCGGCAAAGCAAGGTCTTTATTTTGAAAGAAAAGTAAATTTACAGATATAGATATATCGTATTTGTAATGTCAAACAGAAGATGATTTTACTTTAAATTATTGCCATTCTTATCTAGAAAATTGGGCAAAGTAAAGCACTTTCTGATAATTTGAAGTTACTGTCCAATTTTTTTTTTTCTCTTGAATGAAAAATGACAGATTTTCTTGAATGTATGAAGATTTAAAAAGAGATGTAAGACTTTTTCATGTGTGGTCATATTGTGTTCCATTCAGTATGTTATACATCTTTACATTCTTTTAGCCACATTTTTGAGTTGGATTCAAAAAATGTCAAAAAATTTCATTGATTTTCCAAAGACTAGATTTTGCCACTATCCTTATCTTTGATTTTCTATTGAAACAGATTCATTTCAGGTATTTTTTCCTTCTGCTGTAAAAGGAAAAGTTTTTCTTGATCACAAGTATTTGACAGTTATTACCTTTACTAATGTGCTTTATAATGCTAATTATTATGCAATTAATGGATGAAATATATCTGTCTGAGGTGTAAGTACATGCATAGTATTAATTGCTAACTTCTAAAAATTATAGTAAAGTTCTCTAATCAGCCACTAAAGATATCCAAGCAGAGTCAGAATTTAAATAATATTGCAATATACTGTAACTACACATTACAACCTTTTGGGTTTTGGTCAATGAACAGGATGCAACTGTGAAGAAATCTGCAACTTGTGACAATCAGATAATTAGAGCTGAGTAGATTCTATAATTATTTTTATTTTAATTTTTCCTTCACCCTCTTACCCACCCAGAATTTGATTTTTTTTCCTGTTGTTTTAGAATTCCACAGTGCTGGTTTAAAAATAAATTCTAAAAATTGGCAGCAGCTTTTTAAAGATATCACCCTCTCCTCAAAAAAAAAAAAAAAGGGTAAAAAAATTAACTGATGTTTGCCTGAGGTTATTCACCACCCTGAGCACTGAAGTACATGGTTCTGGACTATATTCAATATCTTTGTCTACTTTAAAATAAAAAATCCAAAACTAAAATAACATCTTAAACATGTATAGTTGCAACTAAAAGACAGGGAAAACTCAACCAGTAAGAAATCTCCCACAGTGCAACCCCCCATCCCCCCACCCCCCGATTAAAAAATACTGAATAGAAGATAATTAATTACATAAGTTGTACACCCATCTGATTGACCAGTATTATCATGTATTCCAGCTTCCCTGTATAGACAGGCAAAGGAAAGATTGCAAGTTTGGATGCACAGAACTAAAAGATAGGGCAGAAATCAGAAGGACCTTGTAGTGATGATATGCAACAGAGACTTTGTACAAGAGGTTTCCTTTGGCAGCTGCCCTAATGAACTGTCAACAAAAACGACAGAAAGGGCTATGGGATCACTATTAGCAGTTTAATACCTGGCATATTACTTACTTGCCACATCATACACAAGATAAGGATATTTTTGGAGCTAAAGAAGACAAGGTGTATTGTGCAGAGTTTCCACTTCTTTTTCACAAATTAGTTCTGAAAAGAAAGAACAAGGAAAGCCTAATAGGAAAAAGATACTACTTATTATGCATGCCAAATGTAAACATTTGGATTAAAAGTTTTGCATGACAAGGATGTTGTTCATGCTGATTCTGCTTACCCTTTTTTGTGTAGTGCTGAGGCTCTAACTCTGAGGCTTAGGCTCACTGATTGGTACAATCATGCACCATCAACTCTCATTATTAATCTTTTTCGTGGGTTGCTCATTGCCTTTCTTCTTTTGCAGATGAATCACACAGGAAAAGTTTTAGGCAGCTGAAAGAGATGTGCAGAATAATATATACTAATGTGAAAAATTAGCTTACTGCTCCAAACATTATCCAGGAAAGATGAAAAAGGAAATACGGAACTTTCATCATGAATATGTATCTCTCAGAAATAAGGACAGAAGTAAATTCTTAACCTAAGGTCTTGCTTTTGTCCAATTCTTTTGATTATTAAAGTTTTCTTTTTACTCATGCCTTATGAATCTAATTATTCAACTCTACACCATTATCACATTACTCAGTCTTGGTGAGTTGCCTTACACACTTCGTAACCCTTCTTTCAGATATGTATTACTTTCAAACTTTGTAGATTGCACATATACGAGTGATGTTTGTGTGCAAAACTGTCTACTTTTTTTATGGAATTGCAGTAAGTTTGATTAGAAGAGAGTAGGCACTGAAGTGATGATTCTCTTGCCTTCAACTTCATACACCCTCAGCATTTAACCCACTGTGAGATGTTTGGTTCTGCTAGGGAGAATATGGAACATATCACCTGCCTCAGAAGACATGCTGAAAGCTTGTATAACCTTTGTTACACTATGATGCATTTCAGAGCATATATTCACCTATGATGTTATTTCTTCTTCACGAAGCAAAAAAAAATTTAAAAAAAGTCCCTGTAGTGCATTCCTTAGCTGTGAAGCTCTGCTGAAAGACTCCATGTGAATGTCTGTGTGATTGCATTTTATATAGTTGCAGTCCTTCTTGGAAATAATGTAAAAGTTTCCATACGAGGGGTATAATTTACTACCCCTTCTATAGTGGTGGAGAAGTTACCATGTGTTACCTTACTGTGTTCTTAATGCTTTAGTGTAGGTTACAAGAAATTTAGTTAAACTACAGGAAAAATATTATCATACACCAAACAAACAGTAAACCAGTTGTGTCTAGGGTCATACTCAAAACCAAATGGATCATATAAGTCTTCTGAAATTGGTAGAACAAGGTGATTTATATTAGCTGGGAATATGGCTGCTCTGACCCTGATTTGATTTGCATTTTGAGAGCATATTACTGTCTTTACATGCAGAATGCTTGCATGAATGAGAATGGAGATGATCTTGATGTTGCACATAAATACTAAAAAAATAGCTAAAATATATATTTTTTAAATTTATATGTGTTTTTCTCTGTGTGTATACACGTTTTTCCCCCAAAAATATTGTATATGAAAATCTGCTTGATTGCATGAAAAGTAGAGAAATTTTTGAGCTTTATTTCAATGATACTTTGACTATGAGGGAAAAAAAATCTGTGCAAAGAACACTAAGACAGTAAAAAAGCAGCTTGTCTCAAAGTCTTCTTGATAGCATGTTAGGTAGGAGTGCTGCTTTCAAGGATGGCACACAACCAAGACTATCACTGGAATTCTGCGGTCATGCTTCCGTAAGAGTTGGGTTAATAATCAGTTGTCCTGAAATGCATTAACTGAGCAAAGTTCTGATGGGGTAACCAAAAACCTGTGCTATATAACAGGAGGCCTGTCAATGGAGTATTAGTACCTATGAGGAATCAGACTGTTGAAAAAGCATTTTGTATATACTGAAACCTGTAGGGAAAGTACATCAGTGTTATCACAAGTACCTCTGTTATATAAACTCTTTGTTTATGCTTACCCTGGGCCATCTTTTAAAACAGCTATTTGAGTTCCAGACAGGCACTACACAGTGTCATTCAAGACTCAAAAAATATCTATAGTGTGTGACGAGTCAAAAATCAGTGGCAATATTTTTTCTAGATATGTGAATTCCAAGGATTTCCCTTTGGCATTTGTTAAGCCCTCAAAGTTTTCAGTAGGACTTCTAGTTACCTGAAAGTTCTGTCCAATTATAATTCCATTGATTTCAGTGCTTCAATCAATACTGAGATGTATTGGACCTCATGGGAGATATCGACCTTGGCTTCACTTAGTCCGTGTGTAACTTGTAGCCCAGTGAATCATAACAGTTAAGAAGGATTTTGCCTCTGTAGGGTCTTGAGAATATTTATGAGTATTTGGTTAGAGGAATGGAAAAAGACTCTTTCTACTGCCTGCATCTGATCTTGGAATATGTAAACAGGGCAAGAGTGAACAGTTATTCCTGGAATAAATAGTGCAGAAAATTTTTTACTTTTCATCCACATCTTAAGTAATTCTAAATGTAAATTATCAAGGACAACTTCAAATCTTAGAAGTATTACGTGAATCTTACCATGTGACAGTCTGTTTTATGGGTCAAGGAGAAGAGATACTACCCACAGCATAAAGTGAGCTGTTTGGCAATTCTCCAAGAAGTGAAAATCCACTTTTCCTTAGAATTAGTAAGAGAACTGTGACCTAATTTCATTCATTGCATTCCGTGCATCTTCACTCTTTCTCTCTGATCAAGCACAGGTCAACTCCTTGACCAGAGGTAAGAATAGCTAGTGGGAGTACATTATCCACCTTTGCTCATGCAACTGAAAAAGAGGACTCTGATGTTCCAGCTTCTTGAAAATAGTTCTTTTTCCACTGATTTTTTTTCTAAAAGGAAAGGATTAATAATCATAAAAAAAATAGTTTTGTTTAGGTTTGGGTATAAAGCTGTTAATTTTGGCCCTAGAGCAATTGTAACCAACCATAGCTTTTGACACTGAATAATATTTTGTAGAGGATGAATATGACAAAAAGGGAGAAGTCAAGCCACAATACATAAATAAACATTTACCTGATTCTTCATTATTGCTGATTAACAGATCGTTTCTCACCTTGCAATAAGTGTGAGAAAAGTATTATGAAGATTTAAAGTATTATAAAAGTTTCATGAAGAATTTTCAGAGTATATGACAGAATAGTAAGTATTAAGTAGTAAGAGGAGGCAATGGGCAGAAACTGATGCACAGGAAGTTCCACCTGAATATGAGGAAGAACTTATTTACTGTGCATCTGCCTGTGTGCTGGAACAGATTCCCCAGAGAGGGTGTGGAGCCTCCCTCACAGGAGATGTTTAAGAACTGTCTGGACACAATCCTGTTCAATGTACTCCAGGATGACCCTGCTTGAGCAGGAAGGTTGGACCAGATGACTGTGGTTCCTTTCAACCTGACCCATTCTGTAATTCTGTGAATACGATTTTTTTTCCCCTTTGCAGTAAATACTGTCAAAGCACTTACAGAAACATTTACTTCCCTGCAATAAGTGTTCAATTTGAAATGTCTGCTCACTTTTAGGTATTGCTTTGAGTTGCTGTGCATGATTTGCTCTAGAGAATTCTCAGTTCTGAATCAACAATGTGCTAAAACTCCACTAGTTATATATGATAACAGCAGCAACTGGAGTTGTAGATTTATAGCAGACAGCAACCTAGCTCCTGTTAATAAAAAAACCCAATAAAACAAAAAAAAAGACCCCAAGTTCTGTAACAGCAGGTGCCACTGGAGGGATGGTGGTAAAACTGTGTATGTGTGAGTGCATACACAGGTATGTGATAGAAAGACAAGAAACCGGGCAGTGACAAATGAATCTAATTTCCTTCCATGAGAAGGAAAAAGGCTTATGGATTAAAGACTGACAGAAAATATAGAGTGTTTTGACTCAGCTTCTTTATACTCTGTCTTGATTTCCAGTTAGGGGAGACATAGTCTACAAAAAGATTGTTGCAAAGTAAATTCACAAGCAGTTGGAAAACTGTACCAGGAGAGAAGTAGTGATTGATTAGCTGTCGAAATGAAGACCAGTGTTATATAAACACCTGTGATTCTGCGGGAGTCTGGTCTGGTAGTTTTAATTTCTTTCTGGTTTTGTTATTTTTTTTTTATTTTTTTTTTTCTTTTAATTGCTGTTGTTTTAAATCATTGTATGTTTTCTGGATGAATAGGAGACACTGCCTAAGTAGTTGACACAGGTGAGGAAGGGCAGCAACCATAGTGGCTAATAAATACACTGGATAACTCACTCAGCTAGGTGGGTTATAGGAATAAGTGTACAGGCCTGCATGCAAGTAGGAATAGCCTGGCATATAAGTAGAAAGGTGAGACACAGCTGGCCTAGATGCAGCCTTTGGAAAATAACATAATGGCAGATTTTATTTTAGTCACTAGTACCTAACAATAATGTTGCTAAAGAGACAGATACTGTTCTGAGCTGTATGTCTTGGGGTGACTTTCTGATGTGCATCCCATATCACTGCCATATGCCCAGAAATTAATTTTGGTATCTTTCTATGCCTTTAAACTGAGCCTGAGAGGGGGAAGGAAAAACTGAGCGAAACTTTTTCAAAGCAGTTTGCAGCTTGTTCAGGGTCACACAGAGATAGAGAATTTTTTTTTTTTTCAGCTGCGGCAGGAGAGTGGGAGGGAAGGGAAGCACCCGGCTTGATTTTCTTTCCAGGCAGCTTTCGGCAGTTTTTTCCCCAGCTCTTTTTTTCCTTTAGAGTGTTGAACTTTTGTTTTTCTGGGACTTCATTTTTTTCCCTCTTCTCTCTGCTGGACAGTTTCAACATCAGAATACATTGGGAGGACTTTCCACCAAGGCCTTGGCCCTGGAGGTGGGCCCACCACCCTGTCCCAGCTCCAAGGAGGGGGAGAGAGAGATTTACGGAAGGACTCTGAAATTTTCCTAGGTTTCTCTCAGCAGGGCGAGGGGTTTTATCATTTAGCATTATTATCCTTTTCCTGTGTGTTTGTTAAATAAATAGTTTTGATGTCTTTCACTTTCCTTCGAGGAAAATATATTTTTCCCGAACCTGGTTGGGGGAGGGGTGGTTGTGCCTTCTCTCAGAGGATATATTTCTAAATTTGACCAAACCGGCACACTGTATAAATAGGTGCATTTTTTACACACAGATGGAAATTATCTTACTCTTGAATCCATAATGGCAATGCTTGCCTGTAATATTGTGACCAATATAAGACACTGATATCCCAAGAAAAATCTGCATCAGAGTCCCTGTGAGCCAAATAAGAATGATGGAAAATCTGGAGGTAATTATCCAAGAAGAGAAACTGAAGTAACTGAGATGTCTAGAGAAGAGGTATTTTAGAAAACAACTGGATAATACTTTTTTATATACACAAAAAATTCTTCAAGAAGATAGGAAATAAGCTATACTTCGTGTTGACTTTATAATACAAAAACACAGGGTTTAAGTGACAATGAGCAATGATTTCTTTATTGTGCAGAGAAAGCTTTAACACTGGAGTAGATGGATTAGGAAAACTTTGGAATACCCATTTTTTCAGGCTCTTAAAACAAATTTATATGACATGGCCTTGAACAGACCAGTAAATATGGACAGTAGTTTTTTAGATCTAATTTTCTAGAATTCTGTGGTTATAATTGTCTGTAGCGGGTTCAGTTTGAAAACCGGGTGGAAACACCAATTAAGTGTAGTGGTTTGGTTCAAAATATCCATTACTTACTTATTTACCTTCAGTGAGATAAGAATTAGGAGAAAGCAAAGCAGGCACAAAACTTAAGAGAATATAAAGAAGTTTATTGACAGACCTAAAAGAAAGAAAAAGTCAGACTAAACCTCCAGAACACTTCTCCTCCCCCCACCTTTCTCTCTTCTCCCACTGACAGCGTAAAAAAAGACAACCCTTGAGATTTTCAGTCAGTTTACCACTTTTTCATTCACTTAGGGAGAGGAGTCGCTCATGCTATGGAGACATCTCCACAAGAAACAGTTCTCTCATGGCTTCAATGTCACAGCGAGAAAGCTGCCCGGATTAGTTCTCTGCTCACTTGTGAAAGTCCCTTCCCTCAACTTACAGCTTTCTCCACAACTGCTTTTGAGGGTCCAGTCTTTGCTAATGGGGTACCATTTTAAGGATGAGCTGTTCAGAAACAAAGGTTCTCTTCACCTACCTCTGGCAGCATCTTCATCTCTAGGAACAGAGGTCTTCTCCCTCCCTGGGAGCAAGGGTCCTCATCACTTTCATTTCTCTCTGTTCAAGCTTCTCATCAAATTACAGCTGCTTCAACATTTGGTCATTTCAACACAGGTACTTTTGCTCACAATTGCAATTTGAACGCTCCACCCCCCCCCATGCTTTCATGAAATTACAACGGGTACTCTGATGTATCACAGTCCATCCCCATAGCTTTACAACAGAATTTCAGCTTCTAGGTTTGAAGCATCTCTTTCTCCTCCCTCGGGGTTTCAGCTCTTCCTTCTTCATTGACTTTGGTGTCTTTATGGTGTTTTCTTCACTTGCCTTCACCCTCCCTCTTCCCCTGACTCGGGAGAGGATTGATGTCTGCAGGCTTCATCTGTTCTGGCGGAATCTTACAGCACTGAAAGGGTTAATCTCACCCGGCCCCACAGCTGGAATTTGCTTATCGCTGTTGGTCACATGAGCTTTGCCGGGCAGCGCCTCAGATGCAGCGGCCTCAGATGAATTTTCAGCCGCACTGGAGGGGCTGGCCGAGCCGCGCCTCAGGGCCGTCTGCACGGAGCAGGGCTGCGGGGCTGGCCCGCACTGAGGGGCTGCGGGTGGATCGGGGCCGCACGGCTCCAGGATGGCTGTCTCCCGGCCAGCCCGCACCGAGCAGGGCCCGGCCCGGCCCCGCTGGGCCGCGCAGGCCCCCAGTTACTTGTCCGAAAGCCAGAAGCAAGAGAGAGCTTGCCCGGGGTTTGTTCGTTCTTAAATGTGGATCACAGAGGCGTGTCAAGCTTCTTAAGTGGCTTAAAAAAGTTGCCAGTATTCAAACTAGCCAGTTGATTGGTTCTGTCGGGTCATAGAGGAAGTTGTAAGCACCTCTTTGCAAGAGAATCACTTCTGTGGCTGAAGCCCTCTTTACTAAAAACCCAAACTATACTAAACCATGACATTGTCATAATCTCAAAAACAAGCATTCTGGAAACTGAACATGATTAATGTTGTGGTTTAACCCTAGACAGCAACTAAGCACCACACAGATGCTTGCTCACTTTCCCTGGGGAGATGAAGAAGGGAATTTAAAAAACAAAAGTGAGAAAATTCATGAGCTGAGACATAGTTTAACATGTAAAGCTAAAGCCACTCACATGAGCGAAGCAAAACAAGAAACTCATTCACCACTTCCCATGGACAGGCAGGTGTTCAGCCATGTCCAGAAAAACAGGAGTTTAATGGTGACTTGGGAAGACAAACACCATCACTCCAAATGTTCCCACTCTTCCTCCTCCTTCCTCTGGATCTGTATGCTGAACATGATGCCATATGGTATGGAATAATCCTTTGGCCAGCTGGAATCAGCCGTCCTGGCTGTGTCCCCTCACAACTCCTTGTGCACCGCCAGCCTCCTCTGTGGTGGGGTGGGGTGGGGTGAGAGGCAGAAAAGGCCTTGATTCTGAGTAAGAACTGCTGAGTAATAACTAAAACATCCCAGAGTTATCAACCCTACTTCCAGCACAGATCTCACTCAGCCCCATATTAGCCACTATGAAGAAAAGTAGCTCTATCCCAGTCAAAATCAGCAAAGTTGCCCAGACACCCTGACATACCAGAAAGCTTAGGAGGTGAACAGTGTATGTTGGCAATGGATAATTGTAAGGATCAATGCAAATTTATTTTAAAGTAGTTTCTTGAAAACCAGTTTCTCGCTCTTTACATTTAGATGCTCAAGAGAGCAAGTCTAAATATCTCCAGATCCCTGTAGTAACTTCTATGCCTTCTTAGCCTTGTTTAAGAAGAATGTATAGGATTAAAATACGTTATTTGTAGATTGAGTGTGAGGAGCCAATTAAGTTTTGTCATGCCTCAACATTTGTTATCAGAGGCATGTGGAGGAGGGGTGCACATGTGCCACTCACAGGAGGCAACTAGAAGAAGCTGTGGCTCTGGGAGGACTTTGCCCAGAAGCACCTCCTGTGTTTGAAGTTTAGGGAGAAATTCCAGTCTTTCTTTCTAGTGTCTAAAAATACCTTGCCTTTCCAAAAGTTTAATCAGTTCTAAAATGCTTTTTCATTGCAGCTGTTCATACCCCTATGTCAACCCTTGCCTTAAAAGACAGTTTCATAGATGTTCTATTAATCAGGTGGGGGTTTTTTTCAGTCTGTTATATATGGAGAATGTTGCCCCATCTAATTTGTATTTCTATTTTTTCTAACTTAAAAAGATATATCTTTTTTTTGCCTGTTACATTCATTTCACTACTGCTCAATGTGGTTCTAACTTCATATTTTTTGAATGTGTTTTGTCATCATTTCTTCCATTTGTTTGAAAATGCAGTTGCTGTTCATAATTAGACATCACAGGAGAAGAGTCAGAGCACAAAATCTAAACATTGCTCATTTAAATTGTAAAATATTGGTTCATGAACCCAAAGCAATCCCTTTCTTTTTTCCCTTCACAAAGTCACCCTCCAAGAACTGTCATTTTCAATTCTAGCACTATGATACTGAGTCTCTTCATTTTGTGTATTCATTAATTGAAGCCAATGATCAACATTTAAGATAAATAATATGCAAATGAAAAAATCATTCTCTAATTAACTCATTGTGTTTATTAGTTTATCCTATAGACATAGGAATTATTATTCTACCAGAAATGGCAGGATGGCCATGTGAACTCTTGACCAATCCTCTTCATCCCTTATGCCTTCTTTTGTTGGTAAAACCAGACCCCTGTAACAGATAGATTAGATCTGTAACAGAGACATGAAACAGACATTTCCATTTTCATTTATCTGAGAGTAAAAACTGAAGTTCAGAAATGTATTCTGCATCTTAGATTATTCTTAGCAGTTTCGATTAAGGCAGAAATGCAGCACCCTTTTAAAAATTAATACTTTACTTGAAAACAACTTCTGAAACAAATTCTTTTACTGTCAAGATAGTCATGATTCAAGTGCCATTTTAAATAGTGCAGTAAAATATTGGTCTACACACTACGAATCACGATTGATATGTGATACTAATAGAACACAAATAGCAGTAATAAAAAAACCTGCAAATACTAAAAAATTTAATAATAATCTCATAACAGTATAATTTCTTGGTAAAATAATGCTACAGAAGCTCTGCACATTTATATGATATTCCAAGTGCTCACTGCATTGATTAAAATTAAAATTTCATGAAGAATTTTTGAATATAACATATAAATATTTTTAAAAATCCAAAGGGGAAAATTAGGCATTTCACAAATATTCTGAAATTAAAAATTCAGACTGTTGTGTGTCTACTATTTTATTTTTCATTTTTGTGAAAGGTAACTTCAAATCTGTTAACTTTTTTCCAAAAGTGGTTTTATGTTTATGGCAATTGTCTCTATACTCCCTTTCTTCCTTCAGAACTTTGATCTTATTTACTTAATTGGGGTGATTTTTTTAAAATTTTATTTTATTTTAGCCTGATTTTTCCCCTTAGTTTTCTGTTGCGATTTAGATTTACCATACATCTGTAATTTTGCTGGCATGACTGTCTTTACTTATTGAATGAACTCATATTCTCTAGATAGTTGTGTTTATTGACTGCATTTTATGAAGCATATTGTAGTCTGTCTCTGCTGTTTTATTTCTAAGTTTATTTTTTTTTACTTCAAAGCAAATTAGTTCTCTGGGCTGACTTGCTGAGTTTGCTGCTGCCAAAAAATTGCAGTCTTGTTTTGTTCATCACTGAATTCTCTGAGGCTACAGTGTTGTGTTACTGTATTTACATCTCAGTATAAGGTCTTTGGTCACTACTTTCTTGGATCATTCACCAGGAACTTCATTCAAGTAAATCTTTCATAGTGAAGCCAATGTATTTTTGATGGTAACTTCATTCTTGCTGTTGAATCTACTTTCAAATAAGAACTTTCTGTAGGGTTTTGTATTGGTGTCTTGCCATTGGTCATTATATTTTTTTTTATTATTATTATTCTTGAAATAGAACCTATCCTTTACTTTCTTGATTTATTTGAAAGTATGAATTATATATCACTTCACCCTTACAAGAAGGGCATGAAAATAAGAGTCTGTAGAGTTGTGGTGATTGATAGAGTATTATGGGTGACTTTTTGTTTCCATGTAAAACTTCTATAATAGTTTGTTATTGGACTAGAATGTGTTTTCTTCAGAATTTGTGACTATAATATTGGTGACAATTTTACTAAAAGTTTACATTTTTGCTCCATTAATGTTTACATGCAGTATCTCTAGATCACCACTAATTAACATTTAATATATGCACATTCAACACTTACTTTCTTTTAACCTGCTGGTGCAAATAGTGGTTTTAAATTTTATTATTATATATCCAGTATCTATGAGATATTAAGGCTCCAAAAGGCTAATTTTCCTACTCTTTCCTTGTGGAAGGCAACAGCACCATGATTAAATTTTCTGCAGTGCATAAGCTGCTGCGACTGAGGTTTTCTCAGGCACTCATGTCCTTTACCACTTTATTTATTTAGGACACCAAAGGGGGGATAATGTTGTATAAAAACCAGTTAAAAAACTGTGAACTTTGTGGGTGAAGCATACAATTATTAATTTTAAATAAAAGTCTGTTTTGTGGTTTTTTCTTGAAAAAAATTCTCCAACCAAATATTTTCTCTCCCTTAACATTCAATAAAAGCTGTGATCAATGAGTTGCTATCAAAGATGTGAATTAGAAGTTCATATATGTACATGATTTAAAGAACAGTTTTCTCAGCTGTTGGTGACTGGAGCCCTTCCTGTGTTAGTGAGGCACCTGCTGAGAAGGTGTGCTGGTTTCAACTGCAAAAATGATTAAGTAGTTTTCTGACTGTCCTCCTCTATCTCAATATCCTTGGCTATGAGTTTTTGTCTCAGAGTGCAAAAAGAACTGCAACCTCTCTCAGCAGACTCCAGACTTCTAACGTTGAAATGATGAATTAAAGATACTTAACTATAGGCTTTGGGCAAATACAGAATTTTTGGCTACCAGCAGCAGAATTCAGTTGGATTGTGTTGCCCACTTTTCTGTGTTTCGTGTTTATGCTTTCATTTAAGGATCAAATTAATTAATATAAACTCACACTATAAAGGTTCTGTCTTTCACTGGGTGAAATGAAATATATACACTCATTTGAATACTCAGAACTCTTTCATCTTATTTTCTCCCCGTTCCTGTAGCAGAGGGACAGTGATAGAGCAGCTTTGATGGGCACTTGGCAGCCAGCCGAGGCCAATGCACTGCACTGTCCAGCTATGTTAAATACAAGTTTGTCACGGTTCCTCATTTGCTGCGGCACAGATATCAGCAGTACCATGTGTATGAGGAAATAGAATGTGAGCTGGTGCATTAGATAGAGCAGATCTAATGGGGTGCTGTATCAATCCTCCTGTGCCCAGGGATACAGAAATGGCAGAGCACATCACATAAAGGGAAATTATGGTGAAGGTGATGTCTTCCTCCCTCACTGCCATGAAACCAGGGTGAAACCTAAAGAGAAAACCCAGTGAAATGAAAGTTGATAAGTCATAGACATATGGACATTCAGGGACTGTGCAAGTAAATTTAACAGTCCTGTGGAATCTTTCTGGGCTCAGTTGTTGTTGATAGTAAGATGGTAGAATTGATTCCAGTATACACAGCTTGCACTTTTCCAGACAGATTTTTAGCCTTGCTTAGGAACCGATGTATGCTCCAGCAGTTCATTTTCTTTAATTATTTTTACTCGGTTTAAAATATTTAATTTGCTTTCAATGTCAATCTCAGCTTCATGCCCACCCGCATATCTTTCTGTTGCATTACTTTTCTCTCTTGGTTTCCTGCATGTCCTTCTGTAAGGAGTTAAAGAGCACAGTTCCCTGTCTCTAACAATGTCAAGGCCATGGAAGGAATTTGCCATAAGATAAATCACCAGAGTGGGAACTTGAGATGAGCGCAGAAGGGAGCAATTTGCTACAGAAAGGTGCTGATTCCTGGCCTGGTCCAGGCGATACCTGGCTAACACATATGGACAAAGATTCCCACTATGGCAAACGGTGTGAAAGGAAGCAACTCCTCCTACACTGGTCAAACACAGACCACCATGGTGTTTCACACTAATCAACCCCACGGGTTCTACTATCAAGAACCTCAGTTACCCTGCCTCAGAACTGGTTCCTAACACCTGCCCTAGCCCCTTTTTACCCTTCTGTCTCTTAAGTATTTCACTACATTTTTGAAGAAGCTGTAGAAAAATGAAAAAACATGAGCTAACACGGTATTTGGTGCTCTAACATTGCCATGTGTAATGTCTCTTTCTTTACCTTGTGTTATGTATCTTGTAAACTCTGAGAAAATCTTGTGTTTGCATAATGGGACTTCAGTCCCATCTGAAGGCACCTGTGTAATGAAAATGATTAATATAGTGCATCATTGTAAGACAATGGTTCCAATTATGCAGAATAATAGTAAAGGTACTTTTTCAGGTCCAGATTCCTTGCCTGGATTTGTTTAAAATTAGTAAGCATTATAAAAGCTGTGAAATGTCCCTGATTTGCATTTCAGAGTGGTGAAAAAGCATTACATTGGGGTTTTAGAAGTGCAAATTTCCTTAGCGTCTTTCTTTATCAGAGGATGTTCTTGGATTACAGACTCAGACTTGATTCACTAAAGAAATACCATAGAACTCAGAGCAATTTACATGCTTACATAAATCCTAGATTATATGACAAAAAAATTTTTCTTATTTTGTTTCAAGGACAATATTACAAACCCATTATACCTTTTTAGTCTTACGTGCTATCTCAGGACTTTTAAACTGTATTTAATACCAGAAAGGTTAATAGGATAATTATTGTATTCATATAACTTATGACTATGTATATATTATTAAAATTAACATATGCAGCTGTCCTTTATTATTAATTTTGTAACTGTATTTGTCCACTCATATTAACATTATATATAAAAGATTTTTTTAACACTGCAAAGAAATTACTGTTTTCTATACCTGACTTGAATTTATTCTTAGGTATAAAATACCAAAAGTAGCTACTTTGTTACAGAATTTCACAAATTCTGGTTTGTGAATGAGATGTGATTGACCTTGACGGATGACAAAAGAGTTTTTTACTGAATTGGAAGATGGTGGGCTTTTCTTTTTTAATATGTAATGCCTTACAGCATTTTTTTTTAATGTGCCCTCTGGTATCTAATACTATCCCATTCCTGTTTTTTCCCTGAAGATTAAAACTTTTTAAAGGGACCACAGAAGTCTTATTGTTTATTCTGCAACTGGAACTCAATGTAGTTGAACTAGTATATCAAAGTTAAACACATAGTATTTCTGTGGGTAATAAATACTCTGAGGTTCTTTGGGAGATTGATTCTGAATAAACCTGTGATATCCAAAAAAAAAAAAAATTTAGCTTGTTTTTATGCCTGCAAAGATTTTCTTTTAAATACAATACAGCTAGTTTTTCTCATCTAAAACCTCCTAAGCATTAAATTTCAATATTAAGTCAGAAATACACTCTCAAATGGAGTTTCTCTCTATAGTAGAACTCAATCCTGCAATCTAATATCTTATTCCTATTGCATTAGAAATTGGTTTTTAGACAAGAAAAACCTCATTCACTCCTGATAGTATGCAGTACAAATAAACTGCTCAAGATTGAATTCATATTAATTTTATATCCAAGATCAAAGCTAAGACTTTTTGTAAAAGTCTTCACATGTGGCTTGAAAATTATGACCACTGTGATGTATCCAACGTTTTAATTTAACTTTATGGTTTAGATAGTGATGAGACATGTGCCAGTGAAATGTAAGGAAATAAATTTTTCTCTTTTTTCTAATTTTTAGTAAATATTTGGAGTTCTGATGCATTTAGTTGTCATTTAAATCTTATGAAATAATGCAGATAGATGATGAATATAAAATCAAGTACACCCATAAAAGTTTTTTTCATGCAACTCTGGTAACTTCTTTAAGGACTTCACCTCTTTACTATAAGCATTATGCCACCTTGGGACACTTTTTTATTTTCATAGATAGCAGCTATGACATTGTGTTTCTGTTGATGCCATTTCTCCTGAGAAAGACAGTTGATAAAATCTGTACTGGAAGTTCAGTTTTATTGCCAAATTCAGCATTTGTTACGAGGTTTGGTGGCAGTATTTGGATCGTGTGTTTTGTTGCTGTGGAGACACTGCAAAAAATTTGGTGGCAGAAAATCTGGTGGCTGCTCTTCATGTTAGTGTTAGCTTTTCCTGTGGCTGTGGTTATTTCAAGGATTATGTGATTTCTAGTCCTGTCCCCCCAACCCCTGCCTGATGTCGCACTCTGCTGTAGTTAATGGAGATCCTATGGCTACATTAATAAATACTGTAACACATTGCCAAAAAGAATAATCAACAGATATTTCTTTGTCATGGTTTTGATGTGGATTTTTCAGGAGATTGACTGACATAGTAAAATATATTGAAACTGAGCATGTTTTCAGATTCCATGGTTTGTATTTAAGTTTGGAAATAGTCATAGGTGTTGGGAACAAGGATATATGTATATTAAAATTACCATAGCCAGAACAACATGGGCTGTTGATGCCTAAAGATCAATAGCCTTTTTCATATTTGTAGCTTTATGGATTTGTAATATATAGTAATACGGCTTCCAGTACCTTTCCTACCCTCTTTCATAGTTTAACTAATTCCTTATTAATACATTCCTGAAAGTCTGTTTAGTCTTGTTCTTAAGAAGATAATTCCTGACAAGGACATAATTTTTTTCTACCAGAACTTAAGAGACATAGCAAGAAAATAGGGCAAAAAAGTCCCTGGACAACTCCAGGGGGCTGACCCTGGGGGGGGTTGCTGGGGTAACTAATCTCCTATTGGATGTATCAGCTAGATACTAATCAGTTAACCCTATAAAAACTGTAGAAAAGCTGTATCATGTGTGCATATAGTGGTATTTTGTTCACCTGAAAGCTTTCATTAAAGATTTGCTTTTATATTATCATTCTTAACATTGTTTGAAAAGGTTTTGTGTCTTAACTCCAGGCAACACTGTCACACAGCAAATAGCTTTGGCTGAAAGTTCTATGAAATTTTATCTGACCGTTAGATGTAAGAAGAATTCAGAAGCATCAGTCTGTTGGGCTGTAGCACACGTATTTGGGGCATCTTTTGTGCTATATCTTTTTCGGTTGAATTTGTTCCAGTTGATACAGTTTGACTAAGACCAGTTTTGACAGAATGCTTGTTTGCTGTGGGGTATCATACAGAGGAGATGTTGCTTATACTTATTTGTTCTTTAGTGCTTCTTTTTTTTTCCATGCCTATTTACTTTCCAAAGTGTCTGAACACAAAATTAATAGCTTTTTTTATTGCTTGAATTGGAGAGCAACATTGGTTTAGAAGCCTTTTCATTAATACTTTATTATAAATCACTAGCAGGATTTCATAGGACTGAAACTTGTTTTTGTAAGGTTTTTGTAACTTCTTTGTGGATATATATATTAGTTTGAGACAGATAGATTTAGTATGGTAATTAAACTAAATAAGACAGACAATTAAGAAACAGGATTCATTTTCATTAGAGCAAGTGATCGTGTTTTTTCACTTTTTATAAATGTCATTACATAAAAACAAAATTCATCATCTGATTATCAGGCAATTGTTTTGATTGAAATATCTTGCCAGAAGTCCCTATCTTGAGGCAATGCAACTCTAAATCAAACAAAGGATCTCTTCATTAAGCAGAGCAGACCCTTAGCAGAATTTTTAGGGCCTGTGACACACATGTACCATAACCAGGAAGAGATCAATATTAAACCTCCTCCTGGATGACAATTACAATTTGCTAACATTGGCTGCTTAAACAGTGTGGCAGTTTTACACTGTAAGAGAAAATTAGTTTCCAGAATTTGTCAAGTAGCTTCTCTGATCAAGAGCTGATGGTAATGAGTTCAGTGTAACAGCACAGACAATAAAGCAGTGCTTCTTCCTCTAGAACCTGACTCATCTGGCATTTAATTTTATGAGAGTACCTGTAATTCGTCATTATGACTGAAATGGCTCATTCTCTTGCTCTGCTCTTTCCCTTTCCCATCTCCCAGAAATCTATATGATCATGCTGTTCTTTAGGCACTGAGAGTGAGGAAAATTATTGTATTTGCATTTTAGTGCTCACTGATGGCAAACTGTAACCTTTAAAAGTTCTTGGTTGTTGTGATAGGTGAGTTATGTTTTAAATACACAGTAAGGAGCAGAATTATTTACTTCTCAAAGGAAGAGGATAGAGGCAATTTGCAACATGCTCTTCATTCTCAATGGAAGACATCTCTTTTTCATAGCCTTAGTGTCTCCTACGCTGTAGAGTCAACACAGTCTGCAAATCAATCCCAAGTAAATACCCTTTTTGTGAGTCATTTCGTGAATTTGTAAACTTCAATGTGAAGTATCTATCTACAAGGGGTAATACATATCATGGCTTACGCACAGAGTCCAAGGAGTAGCATCCTACAAATAAATTCTCTTCCCTGCAGTTGCAAGCACTGCCTTAATGAAATCTTATCTATGTTGTTTCTTACCTTTTGAAGACTGCAAGAGTGGAATATATTTACTTATTTATCTTTGTAATGGAAATTGCCCTGGACATCATGTAGCCCATTTCTAGAGAATTACTCGGACAGAATAATGAATAACATAATTCTGTGGATGGAGTCAAATTGGATGTCAGTGAGAATGTTGCAAAAAGATTATTAATTTTTCACTCGTAAAAAAATTGTCATTGGAAAGGTAGATATATTTGGTTTTCATTATTTTCCTCAGGTTGTAATATGACATAACTCTAAGAATAAAACTGCAGGTAGCACTTGCTGAGGTAACAATCCAGATGGTGGGAAGGTGAACTTGAATATGTGACTTCCTGGAATTTGGTCTGAATTTCTCCTACTGAATGTGACTGTTTAAAAAAACACAGAATCCATGCCAGATTATTCTTCTGCCATGCCTAAAATAAGTATACCACAATGTTGTAGTTACTTCTGTTATAAGCAAACTCGCAATACTTTCTTCACTTAGTGTAATGCAGGTAATTAAATGCCACTTTGGCAATAGTGAACACATACACTCTTTTTGCAACATTGAGGATAAGCATCACGATCCATGAAACAGATACCAGTGGAGTTTGCTCAGCAACTGTCGGTTCTGTCAGGAATCTCAAGAGAATGCCCTAGCAATACTTCCTTTTTTAGAGTGTTCCTGGTCTCTTTCAGTTTTATCAGCTCCTGCTATTCTGGAAAACATCAAAATAACACCAATTTAAAGGCTCCTTAGTTGACAGTACAACAATTAGTGACACCAGAATAGGGAAAGTTGTGATTTAGGGTCTTAGTTACTATTAATGTTGCAAGGAATGGTATAAATTCAGTCTGAGATGAGAAAATTTGAATTTTTTTTCAGAAATGTAAATAAATTTAAAATCACCAAGAATGTCTCTATGGGGAATTTTTCCTAGATTTCAAAGAAACGTCATAATTTTGGCATCCCTGTTTGCAAAAAAAAAAAAAAAACAAAAAAAACCAAAAAAAAAACCTTCAGGAAAAATAAATAAGATTTTGAAAGGCTGGTCTTGGTGAGTAAAGATTATATTTGTTGGGTTTTACTGCCATAGAAACAATTATGGGAGACTTTAAAGCAAGCAAAGATTTTACTAGAGATTATTTTAGTTTACAAAAATGTACACACTTCTTTGGGAACATTACTATTTAAAGCTTCAAAAAACCTTCTTCAAAATGTTCATGTCTTAAGAAGAAAACTATTTGGAACAAAAGGAAAACAAAACATAAGTTCTGAGGTGAGATAGAGAGCTGGAAAACATCCATGAACTCTTGGCATTTACAACTTTAATATCAGAGAGTCACTGATAATACACTGAATTATATGAAAGTGCAGCTGTCACTTTCCAGAATTGCGTGATTGAGTAGAAGGTGAAAATACACATCGAGGGTATCAGTATGGTATCAGAGGGAACAGAATTGTCTTTGTCCTTTTTTTTTTAAATTCTCTTTTAAATTTTTTTTTTTAATTCTGTGGGTTTTTTTGCCGGCATTTTCTTTCACACAAGAAGTCATGTTTAGTGTTCCACAGTAAACCTGTTCTAGACAGTGCAGTGCTTTTTGATGAGCCCTTAACTTTTGATGAGCCCTTCTTTCCGTACTTATAATCACAGTCCTGGTAAAGTACTGCCACAGTACTAGAAGACTGTAGAGACATGGTCATGTGGTCACTGTCAATGTTTATTTTTAGTTCAGTCACTAACTAGTCTTGGCCTATGCTAGCTACCTTTATTCCAGACGATTACCAGGTGTGGTTTGCAATTTGCAGAGGTCAAGACAGGGTAATACGATAGTCACCTTGTTTTGAAGGACAAAATTCACCTTAACACCTCTGTTGGGGTTTTAGGAGCTCTCCTGGTTTTTCTTCTGTTAAAGGAATTTTGCCCATACATGTCGCATGGGGAGCAAATGGCTGGGTACTTCAGAAAAACAAAAGAGCTGGCCACAGAGTGGGGCGCATCTGGCTACTCTTTTGTTTCCACCTGAGTGTGTGGGGGCAGTCGGTCTCAGCGTTCGGACAGAGAGGGAAGCTGCTTTCTTCGGCCGCTTTTCCTTCTGCTGGAGAAGCCCTGGGATCCCAAAGCCCGCCTTCCCTACCCCGCTTGGAGCCGGGCCGTGGCCGCCCTGCCCCGCTGTTGCTCCAAGCCTTCGCTGTGTTGTAGCCGTGCTCACCCTGCCTGCCCAGACCTCCAGGGGGTTCTCCATTTGGATACATCTCGTCTGCCATCCGGGATTTGTGCTGGTCCCTGCTGTTCCAGCCTGCTGTTCCCGAGGGTCTGGCTGGACACCGGGATTGGCTGCCCAGGGGTTTGTGAAGCCTTTGTTCCATCCCTTCCCAGGATCCCAGGCCACCAGTGCCGCGTGCTCCCCGAGCTCGCTCCGGAGTGCCCCCTGCAGCCGCAGGGGAACCATCGCACCTGCCCTGCTCACCGGGAGCCGCCAGCGCCCCTGCCGGCTGCGAGCGGAACTGCACCCGAGGGGAAAGGGCCTGACAGCCGAGAAGGCTGGCACTGGGTTTGTGATTGCTGTTACTGCCATAGTTATTGCTGTTTGTTTGACTGGTTATACACATATAGATATATAATAGTAAAGAACTGTTACTCCTATTTTCCCACATCTTTGCCTAAAAGCCCCTTGATTTCAAAATTACAAAAACTCGGAGGGAAGGGGGGTCGCATCTGCCATTCCAAGGGAGGCTTCTGCCTTCCTTGGCAGACACCTGTCTTTCAAACCAAGACAACCTCATAGATAATGAATTTTATATCCTGTGATGGCTTCAATCCTGTTTTCTGGTTAAGATGGCAGAGGAGCAGTGCATATATATCTGTACATTTGTACAGAAATTAGTCATTTTGTTTGTGATATTGAGAGGAACTAAAAATAACACACACTGACAACTTCATCTGAGGTATTTTATGGCAGAGGATAATTTAAACATCATAGCACAAAGGTCTTACAGATGTGTTTATGTAAGCATCACTCCTATGTGTATATATATAAATATAAATATATATATATATATATAAAATACATACATATATGTCTTAGAGCAGATTTGATTTCTAATCCATAAACATTTCTCATGAAGAAACACATTTTTTTGTGGTGTTAAGTGATTGTTGTGATAGTCCACAACAGGCAAGAATTACACTGCAAATTGTAATAAAAAAAAATTGGTTTGTAAAAGCTTGTAAATTCAAAATAAAACACACAGACACATTGCCAGTGAAATGGATGTTTGCTGTGAAATAAATGTAAGACTGAGGTTGAATAACAGCAGAATATTTCCTTCTTTTTCCAAAATATTCTGGAAAATTTGTGGTAGTACATGTTATTAAATATAGTTATTTTTTTATGCATCTTTAAAACAGAAGAATGAAACCAAGACCCATCCAAAATGACGAAAGCAATGCCATGAGTATGCTTTTACTATTCAATTAATTTTTGAGTATATTCCTCTAACAATACAACAAAGTGGATTCTGTTTTTCATTAAAGCACCTCTTATTTTTGCACAAATAATTTAAATTTTGTTCTGGTAATGTATAACTTAAAGCAGGAAAGCAGGATATTGAGACATTTTATTTTGTTAGGAGAGGGATTTTTTCTTCCCCAGAAGCAATATAATCTGAAATCTCAGAGCAGAAGTGGTTACTTTGCCTATGCAGGTTTTTTTACCAGAAAATAAAGCATTTGTTTTTAAGCGGGAAATGTATTAAAAGTTCCATCCAAATAATTTCTTGGTCTCACTTTACATTAAAAGAGCTATTGAATATAGTAATCTCTTCACACAACATTCCTGTATTCTCAAATTTTCAGACTCTTATTATGATGATGAATTAATAGGAACGATTAGGAAGATGCATCCCAAGGTTTTCATGAATCTTTCTTTTTTCTTTTTAAGGAACAGATTGTGTCATGCAGGGCAATTGTAGAGCTGCATTAGCATGGAGTGAGGCTAAGGGCAATGCTGCATCTCCTCTGAAGAATACAAATAAAAGGATAGCCTTTGTATCTAAGCAACAGTCCTGCCTGATGCTGAAGGAGAACATCATCTCTCATGCTTAACTATTCCTTTAACATGAATGAACCCCTGGAGGCACTTGTATGAAGACTTGCTTGTGCTCCAGGGCTGCCATTCTGCAAAATTTAAAATACAGTGCCTTATTTCCTAGGTTTAACACAGTTCTCCAAACAATCACAGGAGAATTGAACTAGCTCAATAAATGACTGCATTTTTATCAGTTGTTTAGATTAATACCATGTCAATCCCTACTTCAGTCAAAACAGCTGGGAGTTTTTCTGAAGTCAGTGTAGAAATCATGACAACCAAGTATGATTCCTACCACACAGAGCTCTCTGCTGAGAACAAAAACTAACTCAGTCTGAAGGATACAGAAAATCCTACAGCTCTGCAGATGTTTGCAGACTGCACTGGATTCTTCCTCAAGATCAATATTGTAAATTTTGATAAATTATTGAGATTTCTTCTGGAAAAATAGCAATAAAATCACACCACAGATAGTAAGAACCCATCTTTATGATGTTTTTATCTTTTTAAAATTTTGAAAACCAAGAAGATAGTGCATCAGTACATTTTCTAATAAGCTTTTTCACTGATCCTATGAGTTTAAGATGGACTAAATACTGTTCTTTATGATGTAAGAATCATGGAATGAAGAGAAAACTGTTTAAGACAGGCTCAAAGTATTGCCATGAACACATAAAAGGGTATTAATGGAAAATGAAGTGGGAACTGTGGGTTATATTTGCAAACTGAAAGTGTGAACATGAAATTGTATTGTGTGGATCTATGCATCGACAAAATGTTCTTTGAGATTACTGCTTTTAGTCCTAAAAGCAGTAATCATATGCTGTTCCACCTTGTCTCTTCAATGTCATAAACCCCCATTTTTGAAAGCAAATTTTGTATTAAATCTCCCAAGTTCCTCTTCGATTATGAGCAAACTGCATATTGCTGAAACTGGTGTTAATTTTGCTCACTGAGGAAACATACAGACTTAGTGGTAGAAATAGGGAAAAAATGCTCTCATGTGCTAAGTTTCTAGCTTTACTTTGAGTCCTGGACGTAACTGCAGAATGCATGAGAGAATTTAATTTATAAGGTAGGCAGATATTTGTCATTTTCCTTCTTCAAGTTTTGAGAGGACAGGATACTAGGATCTCTTGTTCTCATTGATCAAAGCCAAGGTTACCTAGCCTATGTATTATGTCAAGGACAAGTTCTGCTAATTCCTAGAATGTAGATTTATCTGATTTTTGCTTTGATATCTGAAGAGTAATTACATTAAGCACAATACTGTTTAAATGAGAAAGGTGTGTGCATCCAAACAATTGTCTGAATGAGAATAAGCTAAGGACCTGAGGTCCTGTTTGTATATGCACTTCCCCAGCAACAAGTTGCATTTAATATTGTTAATAAAACCACAAAAGTCTGTAATTTTTTAAAGAACTAATGGGTCTCTCTTTAAAACCTATACAATCTAGGATAAAATCAGGATCTGTAAGATGCACTGATCTTCCTTTCATTTTTCTCCTACAACAATACATCTCGGGAGAGCAGCAGTCTCAGTAAGTCTGACAGATAAGGAAGTGGTTTGCTTTCTATGGTTGCTGAGCCAGTCTCAACACCTGCTCTGTTCCTGTGTAATTTCTCTGCACACAGCTTCAAATAGTGTTTGATGATCACCCACAGTATTTGTAATAAAAACTGAATAAGAGCTCCATACAAACAAAATAAATGTATCTCTAGTGAGCTTGAATGTGGATTTGAGACATGGAAGAAAATACAGTTCTTCAATATTAAATAAGACTTTCTCACTGAACTAGAGGTAGGACATTGATCTTCAGTTCTGCAGTCAGAGAAGAAATACAGTGAAGTCTGCTTTTATTTTGCTGTAACTGGCAAAGGAAATTTAATTCAAGAATGAAGAGCAGTTACAGGAAAACAAAACAAACAAGCAAAATCTTTTCCATTTGGCAAAAAGACTGCATAACACTATTCTGTATGTGGACTTTGCTGTGGTAATCTGGGCTTTGCAGTCCCTGAGCTCGAATGTAACAATGACCAGGCCTGAGAAACAGTAAAGTCTTCATCTAAGTAGTTCAAGAGGACAAGTACCAGCACAGTGAAGGTGACCTGCCTACCTTGTGGCAGTTTGTGCACCTGCCTAAAATTGAAGGATTCTGTTGATTTCAATACATCAATATCATTCGAATGACCCTGTGCTTAATTTGATTTGTCAGTCAGTTCCTGCAATCAAGTTCAAAGTTTTTGTTTGAACCTTATGTTTACTTCACAACCACTTGAGAAAATGGATGATTTTTTCAGTGGTTGGCCTTGAATAGTGATGAGGCATTGGGACATATTTTTCCTAGTAGTAGTTCAGGAGTGAGGGAGAAATACTGTTGTCATATAGATCTCTTCAAAATCATTTTAGCTTGTTGATTTTGCCAGTCTTGGTTTGGTATCACAAAACACTTGCATGGATATCTCATAAGTATTTAGATTTTTTAGATGTGGTTTAAGCAAAATATTTTTAAAACAAAGTATCTCAAGTCCCATAGTCAAACCCAGTTTAATTTCTGAATTTGAAAGCTATGATAATACTATGCTACAGTATTGAAGGATATTTAGTCCTGACTTCAACACTCAGTGCCTGCCACTATAAATAATGAATGATATATTGAAAAGTAAATCTGAAAGAAGAGTCCATTCCCATACTGAATTCAATTCAATGACATCTAAAAGCTATAAATATTTCTTTCTTTAGCAAAGGATTCTGGGTTTTTTGGCTAATAAAATTTGCTGAAGATAATCTTCTTAAATAAAAGGACTGTCTGCAACCAACCATGTTTGGTTTTTGCTGATGACCTTTATGAGAAAAACCTCCCAACAACAACAAAACAAACAAAAACCACCAAAAGATTTTGTTTACAGAAGAAAACTATGGCTGTTATAAATCTCTGCTGGGTCTGATAATATGTATTTTAAATCCCATTAATTAAATGCCTTCAGCAAAACCAATTTGCCTTGTTGGAGTTTCTGTTAATCTATCTTAAATGTCATCAACACACAGAAGAGACCTCTGTGCTGTTTGTGCTGCTGCAGCACACAGATTAGTGCTGTGTATCACGGAAGGGCACTGTCTCACCACAGTACCATCTGCTTGAAAGCACAGGGGTAAATTCTGAACACTACTCTGAGTTTCATGCCATAAAAACAGTGAATAGGAGCTCATTAGCCTACAGCAGTTCCCATTGTAATCACATACTCATGCAGAGAAAATTGCCTGCCTGAAGTAGTAAGTTCTTCCTATTGTTTAACACTGGTTGGATGCTTCCTGCCATTTCTGCAGCCCAGATCACTTTAATTGTTTTCACTACTGGAGAAATACTTTGTGGACTTTCAACTTGAACAGCATTCTGCAATGTCGAGTGAAAGTTACCACTTCATAGAGCAATAGTCTGAATTGGAACTTGATTGGAATTTGATTTCTCATGTTATCATATTTTTTGTTTAATGAAATAATTTTCTTCAAGGAAAAAGTAAATGATAAAAAGAAAATCACTAGCTCAGATACCAGAAAGACAAATTGTGTAAAGGGTAATCAAGTACATTGCAAGCTCTCTGAAATATTACTCCAGTACTTTCCCCTCCCACCCCCTGAGTTGCATAATCCTTGCAGTTTAAAAACTCTTTTGGTTTTGATCGTTGGTATAAAAAGAGGTAAGAAAAATACGCTCTATAACATTGAGTTTCATACTGATTAAAGGTTAAACAGAAGTGGTAGATGGACTGAACCATTTATGTTTTCCACTGTTGACCATAGGGCCGTGCTGGTGTGCTCCAGTTACAAACCTCAAACAGAATAATTATTTACTTAGAAGAAGTAAAAGTAACCGTAGAAGTTACAGGGTTAGGTTTGAAAAGCACCCCAATCTGTTGTTCTTCCAGCATTACATATCAGTGAATGAAAAGTTGAACCAGTCAAATGTAATAATATTTTCACACTTTTTTTCTGTTTGAAACCTTAGCCTATTTCTTTTGCTGTGCTGTGTGTAAGGGTAGGCATTGTGAAGCACAGTTTGCTGTAATGTGTTTTGCTGCATGTACACTAATATGTTCCAGGTATTTACCAGGGAGGTAAATTCGGTTGTGGATGTCAACTGTTCCATGCTAAGTCTGCTTCTCTACACTCTGAATTCGGTGAGTACAAAGAGTTAGTGGCTTGCACATTTTGTTTAAATGAGGTCATCAGGAGGCAACTATGTAGAATGCTTCACAACCTCTGAGATCTTTCGCATTTGTAATGAAAAAAATTACCATGCAACCTGCACTCAGGGTTACTAAATGGAAAGGTTAAAGTATTTCTTTTTTATACTTTTCCCATCTGTCTTTGTATTTCAGTTATGAGTCGACTGAGATACAAAAAAGCTCCTGTAACCCTAAAAATTAATCAAATGTGGTGACGGTGGTAACAAATGTGGTGTTCATGGTGATGATATCTAAAAAAAAAATATTTATTTTCATTTTGTTTCCCAACATAGTCATCCTCAACACCATGCTCAGGTTTAACATCAGTCTTTGCCTGAAAGGGTTTTTATTTTATTTCTGTGCTCCCTCAGTGAAAATATGGGAGAATTTCTGGCCTTACTCGAGTGAAAGAGAATTTTTACTGTTTTTCATTTGAGACAGAGACTGAACATCAGTAATCTGATTTGTATGCAATTTGTTTATGTTTAGAGTTCTGGTATAACAATGAATATGAAGAGGTAGAAAATATTTCAAACAGCCTGTGGTCTAGGTCTAGGTACTGTACTTCTCCTGAGCTACAGGTGAATTCCAAAACTTTATCCTTTTTCTTGTGGTTTTATGAGAAACTGAGGGGAACCCACTGACCTATGTATTTTTTCCTTGTGCTTTGTGTCTTAATTTGCTTTCTTTTACTCTGTTTTCCCATAATTTTCCTCTTAATTTATGCTATATCCATCCAGCTTTTCCTGACAAACATTTTAGACTGTCTGGAAATAACCTTGGAACTTCATTTGGTAGCATTGCACCCCAGTTGGGCAACTGGTAACTCTAGGGATGCCGTGCATCTCTTATCTGGAGCACTGGAGCAGAGCACAAATGGAAAACAGTTTATGTCCATTAAAAGCTACTGGGATTTTTTAAAATTACTTTTATTTCAAGTGAAAGCAAATGAGTCCCATCTAGTCCTTGAGTTTGAACTTTACATGTAAGTTTGGCATCTAAGATACAGATTTTATGGAAAGACCTTTTCTCTTCCTAAACCTCCCAATTTTGTCACATGATAAAAGAATTAGCCTGCTTTATTCTATACGGAGAAAAACTATTGTGGGTTCCTCAATATTTTAAGGTTTTTTGAAAATCTTCTTTAAATCCTCATCTCCATGATAGGATCATACTACAGAGCCCAAATTCATGCTTTTACAGAAATCTGGACTGTTTCAGTTTATTTATGAGCAATTTTAGTTATTAAAATGCTTTTATGAATTCTTTTCTTATTTGTTTTCAAGAAAAATAACTGTGGTAATTGATAAGATTAATCTGAATCATTATTGTAGAAAACTTAAAGGTAAATAAATTCCTAAGTGCTCATTCCCTATCCATTCATTTTATTGCAGCAGATAGGTTAGTTTTCACAGCACTTTGTGCATTAGATTTGTTTATAATCAAAGATTGGCTAATTACAATTTTAAAATGTAATTTGTTATGGGTCAGGACAGAGAAATTTACAAATAAGTAAATGCTTGGAATTAATATGCCATTTTCTTTAAGGCTTAAGCATTTCTAATCCCCTATCTACCTTCATTAAATCTGTGAAATTGCTGTAGTCATTTATGGGTATACATGTTAATCTTGATTATAAAATAAATGGGGATGTGGTTTTTAATCACCATATAATTAAGGAAACAATCATCATCTCATGAGAAATAGTAAATATAAATTAAACTCTTTAAGTCTTAATTGTAAAGTGCTAATGGACTGAATTATGATTTAAGCATGAAAAACTAGAGATTTCTGAGACTGTATATTTGAAAGTTGAGGGGTTTCCCAGTATGGAACCAAAACAACCTGCTTAATTCATTCAACAAACACTGTGCCAGTTTCCCTCCATATTTTGGCGTTGTTTCATCAGGCTTTCTAGGGAAATTTTTGGAATAGATATATTCAGAGAGAACAGATGTTTAAAAATATAGTTCTTATTTGAGGTGAATCTCAGAACTATGTTATCGGATTGTACTAGTTTGAAAACAAACCAGTGGGAGGCACCAACTCAGAATAACAATTTAATGGAGAAGTGAAAAAAAAAGAAAAGAAAAAAACTAAAAGAAAACACTGGTGCAAACTGACAGAGTCAAGATACAACCTGACTCCCTGTTAGGCAGGGTGATGGTAGCAGTCTGATAGAATGGTGGCTGCAGTCCTCTGAAGCGGTGATCCTGTAGAAAAGGGTCTGCTCTTCCTCAGAAGGTCCAGTGGTGGCTGTGTAGCTCCTGTCCTCTGGAAATCCAGTGGAAAGGTGTTGTCTCTGGTGTTCAGTCTCAGCTTATATCCACGATGCTCGGTTCCTCCCTCTGGGTGGAGCATCTCACAATGGGGTAATGAGTCATGAGACCAAGTGTTGATTAGGCTCATTAACAGAACGTAGTCTGGAGGGAGTTATCTCTGAGTCAGGTGGCAGGACAATGATGGGCAATTAACAGAAAGATAGTCTGGGGGGAGGAGGCAAGGAAACACTGCCCCACCTGATTTCAACAGCTCATGAGGATGGTAATGGAATACACTGCAACCCAGGACACTGATGAAAAGAACAAATCTCTTACCCAAGAATGTATGGGTCTTCTCATCCCTCCACAACACCAACTGGGTAAACTGCCTTTTTTTTACATTGTTTTCCATGCAGACTTCTGCCAGAAGTTTGATTTTGTAACAATACAGGGAA
Source organism: Corvus kubaryi (assembly GCF_017639235.1). Taxonomy (NCBI): domain Eukaryota; kingdom Metazoa; phylum Chordata; class Aves; order Passeriformes; family Corvidae; genus Corvus; species Corvus kubaryi. The sequence continues at coordinate 10,666,500 of NW_024580666.1, read as the reverse complement.
AGATGGCTCTCTATTCACTGTAGAAGTCTGCAATTACTTCAGTTTCATGCTGAAGAGATATCCCAGTTTCATCAATAGAATTTAAAATTTTGCTCGTTCACAACACTGCTTTCACTTCTTTTCGTCTTAGTGTTCTCAAAAAACTTTCAAAGTGTATTCCTTATTCTGTCACCTGCACCATCAATATATGAGATAGCAATGGCATTGGGGTTGCTCAAGTTTACCTTCTGCTACTCACGCTTGGGTTGACAGCCCAGTTGACAATTCGTGTTTGTTAATTGCCTTCAGAGGGTTTTGGTTTGTTTTGGTTTAGCTTTAATAAATGTTGTCTTTATGATAAATTAGCTAGATGATTTTTTAATGATTATCTTTAAATATCTGACAGAGAGTGACAAAGTATTGTAGAAGAAAGATCCATAACTGCTACATGGGAAAAGCTGCCCCCACACTTCCCCTGTGACCCCTTGCTCTTTTTGTAGCTAGCTTTTGGTATATTTATTGGTAAAAATTTAGAAGTGCAAATGTATTGCCTCTTTCTTTAAGTATCTGTTCTTCCAATTATTCTTCACTTAAAACCTTTACTATCTTGTTTTTATCTTGTCTGTGAAATGGATTTGATATTTTTAAAATAGGAAAGTGATCTTTTTACTTACTTTCTGCGTTCCTTCCTCTTTTCAAGCACTAACATACGGCGGGGGTTTGTGTTTGTTTTATTTTACAGAGTAAATTTTATTTGCTCTAAGCAACTTGGTTCATTTTTCTACCTCTAGCAAGGAATTAGTTGTGCATACCCATCTCTAAATTGAATCAGTTTGCAGATGGTCATCTTATCTGTTTGCTTTAGAGGGATTAAAAACTCAGTGTTCAGAATACTGACTGACCTCTGCAACTTCAAATTTTTTCTTCTTCTTTGTTTTAAAGCAATTTATTTATCAGTTCTAATGTCCAGGGTTTTATCCATGAAGCTCTTAAGCTTATTAGGAACCTGCCATCTGGAACAGTATATTAGGAAAAGCTTCTCAGAGGAATCTGTTATAACATATTTGTTTCGATGTGTGTGCTTAAAATTTTTATTTCTTCTCATCAAGGCTTAGAAGTCAACTGAAACTCATCTTTAAGTCAAATATGCATACAGAGTGAATTAAAATTTGAGGGGTCAGGATACATAATCTAAATGAAAGCAGATGAGGTATTTGGAGGGTGAAGGTTGATCATGATTTCTGTGACACATGAACAGATAGCAAAACACAAGCTCATCAAGCCTCACCAATTACTATTACACATATTCCACTGAGTATAACTTTGATAAATAATAAGCATGGGTGATTAATAAAATTGTACTATTCTTCAGGCTAAGATTATTTATTTATTATAATCCAAGTAATATTGTTTCCTATCATTAATTCAAACCAAAAGGTTTTTGAATGACAGAGTTAATTTTAGCAATTTTCTAAATTTAAAAGAAAAACTAAGAGGATAATATTTTATAAATTTTACTGTTTTCAATTATTTCTTAAAATGAAGAATGTTTTACTGTTCAAAATTTATTTCTTAAAGCAGTTATGTTAGAAATGCAAACACTGAGAAACATGAAAGGAACTGTTAAGTAATATACAATATATACATGATGCAGTAATGTGAAGAAATGTCCAGATTAGTTTGTAGTAACATGCCTACATATTTTAGGGTGGCATTGCTCAGATATGATAATCCCACAACTTGGAAATCAACTAACAATGCTTATGTGGAATTGAACCCAGATATGTTGACACTGATTCTTCTGGCTCTGGAATGACCTTGAAACACTTTGTACTATGTAAAGTTGATTTATAATTTTTGTCTTCAAACTTCTGTACCTTAGAGCGGCATCAAAGGGAGTCACCTGGGGTGTGTTTGCTGTCTCTTTTTCGCTCCTGAGTCTGCCCCCAACTCAGAATGTTGATTCTGGGTTGCTGGGAGTCTTCCATGTTAAAACTTTGCATCTTCAAGACCATATTGACATCAAGACTGGAGGATTTTAAAACACACAGATCTTATTAATGGCTTCATTCTTGGTTTTATGGATTTCAGGAAGACCATCTTATGTTTATGTCCAAGTATTTTTACAAAGGTTCGGCTTTAAAAAAAAAATCATCTAGCTTTTCCATATGCAGTCCATGAAGACCAAAATAAAAAGTAAGAAAAACCTTTTTACAGGTTCAATTTATTAGTTAATTATTTCAAACATGATACTCACTCTTTAGTGGTATTGTGAGTTAAGCAGTAATTTAATCATTATTTCAATACTGTCCATGTGATTTATTTGTGAGAGTATTTTGGGAATATTCTCCTAATCAATTTTATAGCTTGTTTTATGATGCTAAATATCCCATATTCATCTTTAATCATTTGCTAGTTACTGTATTATGGAGTTGAAATACATGTTTCTTGGTTAAAATTTACATTATTTTTCTTTCAGGAAACTGGTTTTCCACCCCCTCCTTTTAGTAGTCCTTCAACACAAGTTGATCACTGGTGTTCTGCAGTAGGAAGTTTGTTAAAAATATAGAACTGTTTCATGTTTTTAGTCTGGCTGGAAAGCTGTTAGAATAAATATAGAGGATCAGGAGGTGGTTCGAAACTAGTTTCTAGTGATGTCTGAACTAGTCCCTAAATTTGTTTGGCTTGTGTTAAAGAGATTTTCTAGAAATTCTTCCAGCTTCTGGCAAACTTGGACACTCCTGCCAGTCCTCTCTGGGTGAGTGAGAGCATAGAAACTGTACCAATGAGCTCTGCGCTACTGCAGGATTTCTGCATCCCTGAGGAAGTAGCCACAGAAAAACATGTATTTTCTTATGACTGGGAGAACTGTACGAACTCCACTGATACAGCTCTACATTTTTTCATAGCTTCCATATGAAGATTTCCCATTTGAAGCTTTCCTGGTATCCTGGAGTGCATCGGGAAGAGCATGGCCCGCAGGCCAAGGGAGGTGATCCTGCCCCTCTACTCAGCCCTAGTTAGGCCACATCTGGAATGTTGTGTCCAGCTGGGCTCAACAGTATAAGAAAGACAAGGAGGTACTGCAGAGGGTGCAGCAGAGGCCCAAAGATGATGAGGGGTCTGGAGCATTTCTCTTACGAGGAGAGACTGTGGGGGCTGGGCCTGTTCAGTCTGGAGAAGAGAAGATTGAGAGGGGACCTCACCAATACATCCAAACATCTCATAGCGGGGCACCAAGAGGAGGGTGCCAGACTCTTTTCAGTGGTGCCCAGTGACAGGACGAGGAGCAAATGGCCATAAACTACAGCACAAGAAGTTGTACCTCAGCATGAGGAAGAACATCTTTTCCTTGAGGGTGGGAGAGCACTTCAACAGGCTGCCTAGGGAGATTGTAGAGTCTCCCTCTCTGGAGACATGGAAAATCCACCTGGACAGGTTTCTGGGTTACCTGCTCTAGGTGACCCTGCCTTGGCAGGAAAGTTGAACTAGATGATCTCCAGAAGTCCCTTACAGCCCCTAATCATCCTGGGATTCTGTTAAACCAGTTCATTGTGTGTATAATGTGTATCATTCTGTGCATGAGTGTAGATAGAGGCTTCATCTTCTTTCTTAACTACTTCTAGGGTCTTCTTTTTGTAAGTGTAATTTTCCTAAAGTACTTTTGTCGCTTAAATATTTAGAAAAAAAATGGGGGAAGAGAGGCAGAATTTCAATGCAGTTTTTCTCCAAATTTAAACTTGAGTGATGGTACTTCATGTGAGTTACAAGCATGGAACTGTAAGAATTGAGTTCTTGAGTTATGGTGGGAAACAACAGCATCTTTGATAATTTTTCATAAAATTTAGGGCAGAGAAGAAGCATGACGTTATGATGATATGACCTCTTGTAATTGCAGATGTTTAATTTTCATCTAGTCAACTGGACCAGGCTTTTAATATTTTATGTCATAAAATTTTTGTTTAATGAGATTAAGCATCTGCCACTCTACTCAGCAGCAGTTCCAATGACTTAGCATTCACATTGTTCATACCAAAAACCCTATGTATTTACTTAAAAGCGAAATTTATAGCAGCTGCTATCAGTTCTATAGATGAAAATGGAATTTATTTGTAATTTCACTAGAAATAAAAACAAATCAATATGGAAGAATTAAAATAAAAATTTTACTAATGGTTGAGAGACAAGAAAATCTTGAGAGAAATAGATACTTTTTTGTCCAAAACGAGAAGGCTGAAAAATGTTTATTAGAATTTTATTAAGTCAGGAATACTCTAGGTTGCCATTATCCCCTTAGTAAGATTTTATTTTGTTCAGTGAATATAGGGTTCTCAGAAGTATGTCTTGTATTAAAAGTTTCAGTGTTTACTTCTTCTTTTTGTTACTCACTTTGAATTGGTACTGCACAAGAAATCCTGAAATGTTTTTAAAAAAAGATTTTTAACAAGTGCTGTTCACTGGAATTTTTCTTTGATCATAACCAATTATGTTCAATATCACTAAATTCTGAGTGAGCAATAATCCTAATACAAAACAAATGCTACTAACTCTTACTTATGCACCTTTTTTATTCCTATTGTAGCCTTACAAGACATAATAAAGACATTACAAGTGCAATTTAACTGTGCAGATATTTCTTTTACTGTTGCAAATTTCCCTGGTTTTTCTTTTCTTTTTTTTTTTAAAATTTTGTTTTGTTGTTTTTTTGTTGGCAAGAAATCTTCTTGGTTTTAGTTTTGACTGCCTGATCATGTTTTTTGGATTTCTAACTATTAAACTCCTTCTGAAACAGTCTTTTAATATCTCTCACTGAATGGAATCTCTCTGTATAAACCCTCATACATGCTGGCTAGCCCTTTGTCATATATAATCTGTTCAGTGCTCTGATTATTTTTTTTAATTATTTCATTGAATCCTCAGAACAGCTTGAAGACAAGTCCAGCAGCACTCTTAATCACCACAGTGACTATGATAGCCTCTGAAAATATGAAAAAATTGCACCAAATTGAAATTTTTTGGAACATGTGTAGTCATAGATGTGAAAAGGATCCATTCCCTTAAATATGGCTATCTTTACAGGACTGGGAATCCTTGTTTTTCACTTTGTCTTTTTCAGACATATTATTTAGCATCTGGCAGTATTTGTTAGTCAAAATGTTAGTCAACTACAGTGATGAAATTTAATTACTCTTGGATAAAAGAAAAGTTTCAGTCATAAAATATATGAAATACACAGGAACTCTTGTTCTGCTAAAAAATGTTTTATAAGCTGCATGCATGTTATTGAAATTAAGTTTGTGTATAATAGAGAGTAGCATCATAGATGCTCTCAACCAGCTTCACAAATCAAGCAATTACTTCTGACACAAAATCATCTGTAGTTGTGATATTTGGCCAAAGTACAGAAAGGATTTCGTACTAATGACAAGTACAGTTCTTCTGGAAAATACTACATGCCGCACTTCAGCAAGTGTTCTCCAATATTGTGATGAAATGAGATTTTTGATTTTTTTTTTTTTTAGTTCAGAGGTGCATGTCGGTGTGAATGCAGATGAGATGGATTTTAATTAAATTCTGTTCTTCATTCTGTGAAGACTGCCATCTGATTTATATTGGTTTTCTGGACCTATACACATTTTAAGAGACGGTGTTTGTGCCAAGTGAATCTTTTTGAGACTGCATCTGCAATGACATGTTTTTAACCCTGCTGTCACATTGAGGATTTTCCCAGCAACTTCACTGAAACTAAATGAGCCTTTTCATGCAGTGAGGATGGAACAGAGCTTTCTTTTTTGATCTAGACATAAACATTTGTCAATGACCAACTTCAGTAAACACTGATCCTTACGTTTCCCTTCCTATATTAAAGGTTTAGATATTCAGTACCATAAAAAAAAAATCTATTTATAAATACACACACACACACACACACACAAACGTATCATTACCATGTATCACTATTTAGATTTCTAAAGCTGGAAATTATTTGTGAAAGTAAAAAAATTCAGGAATCTATGCACTATGTACAGACATTCTGGGTTATGGAATATACAAGAAAAATGAGGAACAATGTGTGTGTGTTGACTGGTCTTGATCAACCTCTTTCGAAAGGGAGTGGCTTAAATGCCCTTACAATAAAGCAGAGAATATTACTGTATGAGAAAAGTGTCACAAATGTTTCTATTTGAACTAACTAAACTCGTACTCAACTGCGGTCATCACAAAAGTTCATCCCCTCTCCAGTCAGCAACTTTGATTTCCTTTTACCACTTTTTCCTAGTAAGTTACTTTCCTTCCAGGTTAGAGTGATTTTTTTTGCTCTAATTTAATCTATTACATCCAGATTTCTTGTAAAAACACATCTGAAAGTAACAGCTACATTTTTTATGGCCAATATGAGGGAAGAGAGGGAAATCTCTTACCTCACTATTGTTCCTGGTGTCATATTTGTACTGCACAGTACATATCATTGCTTTATCCCACTTCTTAGTAAAAACGGTATTAGCAAAAGTTGCAAGGTCTGAGCTGTTATGTTGGAGCTTGCTGCAAAGGTCTTAGGACAGCACACCGTAACAAAACACTAACCTTGTAAGATTAGCAGCTTATAGGAAAGCCTTTACATTTAAACTCTAAAAGTTTCAACTCTTGAAGTTATTAACTTGAAAATTCCAATATGCCCCTTATTTTTCCAATGTGGTATGTAGTACCATGTAATATTGTTTTACTGACCACTTTTCCTCATCTAGATCAGCACATGCTGTGCCAGCAGTAAGATTTTTAGGCTAAAATTCTGCATTAGAAGCCTACTGACTTGGTTAAAGCTTTCTGCCAACAGCCAAAAAGCTGTGGAATTGACAAAGGTCATCTCCATCAGAAAGAAATTTGCAGGACTCCCATGACAGCTGAAGGGATGTATATTTCCAGCACTGCAGTACTCCTGAACGCCAGCTTGTGCCTTAGTAGTGACTCAGACTTCCTCTTGCCATATAAACTCAGATATACATCTTCTGATGCATCCAGCCAGGTGGGAAACTGTTTGTGGCCAGCTGGACAGAAATAAAAACACAGCAGGGAACTGCAAAGGCTGTAAAGAGAAGATCTGAAGGGACTCTGCCCTTAGTCTTTAGGATAAGGCTCACATTTCTACATGTAATCACAGCATGTCTGATGCCCTCATCACATAAGCTAGGAGCACATGTGGAAATGGGAAAGACAAGAAAGACTGGGACATCTTGTCAGGCAAAGAGCACTTGATTGTTTTTGTATGTCTGTATTCTGCTATCAGTTGTTTTTAGCTACGTATTCAAGGGCCTTTTGAAACTACACTCTTCAATAGCTGGATTTCATAATTTTTAATTTTCTGTACCAAGTCTTATAAGGAACTATTAAATTTGGCTATTTTTATTTGAATCCAGAAGTAACCACAAATTACAAATTCCTTTATATTGACTGGATATAGTGGGATCTAGTGTTTTGAGATTGTGAACAAAATTTCACTGCTTTGAACTGATCTGGAATTAAGTAAAACCTATTAATTAAATAAAACCATAATGCTAATTATAAAAATAATATGAAAACTCTTATTTCAGCCAAAATTTATGCTGTAGCTTATATTTTTGCTGGAAGAAAAATGAAAGTTTAATGTAAAATCAAACCAGTTTGATACTTCCTGCTTTTAATGGGCTATAAAATTTAATAGATGCTGTTTTAAAGGCAGTCTCCAATATCATATTGACCATAACATGAACAATGAGATGTCTATTTATCCTAAAGTTTAAAAGAAGTTCAGATTCACAATTCATTTAGAATCACAAAATATTTTGTGTTGGAAGGGACTACCAGAGATCCTGAAGTCCAGCTCTTAAGCCAATGGCCCCTACAGGGATCACACCCACAATCTTGGCATTATCAGCACCATGCTGTGACTAACACCTTGTTCAATACCATTGTTTCTTTTTTCCCAATGAATTATCATGATTTATGTGTAGTACTTTTCTTGGGAAAACTGCTGTTCACTAGAGACTTGGTTGAGCTCAAAAAAGTACATTTAATTTATAACTGCACGTTTCACTTGAATAAGATTGATGTAGCCCAACTCCACTAAATATGAACTGAGAGAATGAAACCTATTTTCTTCAAAAGTATTAGGAAAACACCAGGGAACATTATACACAGGACTGTAAATGCTTTCATGTTGCAACAGATAACGTTCCTTACCAAAAGAAGGGAAAACACAGAAGTTGTCCTACTGTACTTAGAAATGCATTCTCAAAAACAGTGTATTACCATGTCAGTTTGGATGTTCAGTTTCGTATGCCGTTTAGGCAGTAACTGCCTTCAGGAAATGTATCTTTTTGCCCCTTGGAAAGAATTGTACTAGAGCTGAGGTAGCAATGAAAAGTTTGTCTTGAATAACTTATTAATTTTGAGATGTCTTCTCCAAAGTTAACATATGAGAGGTGCTATTTGGAAGTAGTTCCTCTAGCTGTGGACTCATAATTTCTTTTAAAAATAGGTATTGGTCTCTGGTTAACACAGCTGAGCACAGATTGTATTGTGGTTTTCATCTGAAACTGACTGTGACAAGCACAATTCCTCTCTGTAGAAAACAGGGAAAGGAAGAAATGATGGAGGAACATAACCTTGTCATGCTTTGGTACGAAGAGAGAAATCCATGGGAGAGTGTGCTATGGTATAAAAGCTAATTTTTACATTCCTGTTGATTGTGCATGTTCCTATTAATATTCCTTCATGTTTTGACTCAGCACTGCCTCAGGAGTGTAACTGAAGGTGAAATAAAGAAGAGAATAACTTGTGTATGTCTTACAGGGTCTTCCCATCACCATGCCTTTATCCAGTAACCTACCCATGCATGTGCAATAAACTGTCTTGACAAATATAGGTCTTCTGTGGCCAAAGTGTCACCTCTGTTGTTTTTTGTGAGTAGGGGCATTGCAGATAAATTCTGTGTATTTTCTTAATTCCCTAAGTAAAACCATCAGGATTTTGTTAGGAAAGAAGCATCTTAGCCTGTGACTGCTGTGAAAATCACCAGATTTTCCTTCCTAGACATAAATTAGCTTCCATTTCAAGAAGATAATTTCTCTATCTCTTAACTAAGTCTTTGCAAAAAATACAAGGTAATGAAATATAACATTTACATGGAAAGTCTTAAACCACACTATATTAAATGGATGTTGCATGTATTTTGAGGTATTTGGGGTGATGCTAATAAATTCCAGCTTCATTTGCCACAGGACATTGATGTAAAAACAAGCATATTGGTTTTGGTTGCAAAGAATTCTATTAAAGATAAATATAAATTTCCATTTGTTTTGGAGTTTGTGAGGCAAAAAATACAATCAGTGAGAGTCATTAACAACCCTGTAAATACACAGTGCAGAACTGGATGGTTGGAAGTTGTGTTCAAATAGATTCAGAAGATGAGAAATTATGACAGTTCAAAATTTCACAGTTGAATTCAGCCAATATATCTTGAAAAAGCCTTTGGTTTCGATAAGAAGCACAACATTAGAGAGCTGCTTCAAGCATTTTAGAGGGGATTTTTTAAATGTATGAATTTAAAAACAGATAGGCAATACTTTTTTCAGCTGCTCAGTTCTTGGATAAAATAGTGGCATCAGTGCTGAAGAGCAATTTATATTTAAGGACTACTAAAAAAATCAAGGGGGGAGGGGGTGTCCTTTACAAGGCTAACCCTGCAGGTGAGTTAATATGGATCCCAATTTGAAGGAGACATCTCTCTCCATACTAGAGTAAATAACAAAAATCTGGATTTACTTTGATTCATTGTCTCAGGTACGTCTGCTAGTAAGCTCCCTGCTTAGAGCGCTACCTTCTCTTTGGAGCTGTAAGCTCCTCCTATACATTATACACAATTTCAATGCCCCTTCAGGAAGCTGTTACAGGATTGGAGTCTCTGCATGCTTGGGGGCTTGTAAAGTCCCTTAAAAGTCAGGAGCCCAGCCTTTAGATTCAGCATGCTGTATACATATCCACCCTATGTCAGTGCTCAGACCCTGTCCCCCAAAGAGAGCTGTTGCCTGCTGGGCAGGACAGGGATCAGAGGCTGTAGGGTATTCAGCTCAAAGCAGCAGCCTGGAGCCTGGATGGAGTTCTGTGGGTCTAGTCTTTTCTAGCCCTTTCAGCTCACAAATGAAAACATTGCAGTGTCACTTCATGTCAGCAAGAAATCAGGATCTATTTGCATATCTTCCCCCTGCAATGAAACTAAGCTGTCTAAAACATTTTTAGGCTTTTTTTTTCTCCCCTGACTATGCAAGTGTTGAATGGCTTCCCAAGTATTTTACATTTATTCAATTAGTCAGATGGATTGTTTTGTTGGTTTGTTTTTCAGTCTGGTATTGTAGCTGGCTGTTTTTCTCACAACCTGGCTGCTAACATCTTTCACTCCAGACTCGTAGTTCTGCTAGTTTAGCCAGGTGCTGGCTGATGTTGCCAACTGAAACATCTCAGGGATAAAGCTATGCTTTTCAGAAGTGTGCTATTAATTCTGACTTCTGAGAATGTTCCCTTGGAGGCTTTAGCATCACTGCTTTCTCTATGAACTAGTTGGCCTGGATACAAATTCTCTCATTCGTTTGTCAATGTGATCTGAGAAACAGCATTTTCATTATCCTCCCCTCTCTTATCTGTGTGTAATGACTTGGGTATTGTACTTTTCCCCAGTCAGTTTACAGAACATGATTGTGGCATAGCTGTGGTGTGATGACTTTTATGGGTTTCCAGCTGTTAGAGTTTTTGAGGTAAATTGTCAGTACAAATTGCTGGTTTTCTGTGTTTGTGCTTGATGGTTTTTCCTTGTGTGTGCAACAGTATATTCTTACCTAAGTATTACTTTGTCAGGCTTTTAACATTTCAAGTATGATATGTAAGTGGACAAATATATTTATATAATGTAGGAGATCAAAGTCTCTTTTAATGAAATAGCTTGGTCTGGGAGTTAATCTCTCCTGTAAATACTGAAACAAATTATGACCTACTTATTTAGAGTAGCTCATGAGCTTTTGGCTTTTCATATTGTGTTATCTGCATATCTCTTTATAATATGTCCTGAACTTTTCAAACACTGATTTGATTTTTTTCTGTAAACCAGAAAGTAGTTTTGTCTACTTGACTTCTTTCAAACAAAAATAACTGAACGGAAAAAACCTGTGCAACCTCAAGCTAATTTGTCTTCTCAGGTTCTCTGAAAACCAACATAAGCTGTTAATATATTGAGGCCCATAAGGTCTCTCCTGCTCTGTTAAAACATGCTTTAAATAATGCCTAAAGATTTTTAGCTTTTACATATTTTCACATATTTGTAGCTTTGTAGATTGCTAATACATGGTTGTAGCTTCTAGTACTTTTCCTACCCTTTTTCCCTACATTTAAGCACATTGCAGTGCTTTGTAATTCTTCACTTCCTATGAAATAGTTCAGATATGGAAGAGCAGCTTAAGAACACATTATTACTGATGTCACTAACATTTGATTTCCTCACAGGTATTTTTATTAGTTCATCCCAACTAAGCAGGTTCAACTGAACTTCATATTCTGTAGCAGATTGATTTCTAGGTTATACCAGCTTAGTCAACATATCTACAAAAGATAAAGAGCAAACAAAAATAAAAAATCATTAGACATTGTCCTGGTTCTGGCCAGGACAGTGATAATTTTTGCAGTAACCAGAAGGGGCGATGGCTAGGATCTCAAGGTTATTCCATACCACCTTACTGTGTTATGAGAAATCATAACAGCATCAGAAATCTTCTTCTAGGTCATCAAATCCTATTCTTTCAGATTCCATCTGTTTGCTGTATTTTAAAAACTGTTTTAAGAAAGACTAAGCAAGATTTACTATTGTTAGAGAGGCAGATTGGGCTTCTCAATCTCACAGATTTAGGCCTTTAAGCAGTACTTTCTGTACAAGATGCTCTCATCAGAGACCTGAAAGGGGCTGTGCTAGATTCTAAGCGCACAAGATAAATTTAACTTTTACTCTGTCATTTTTACATTTAAACTAAAGTAGATCCTGTGGTTCAAGAGGAAAACAGTAAAGAATAGTTTTGCAATTTGTGCGTGTATGTACGGAAATAAATCATCAGTTTTCATTGCAAATTTCTGGAGTCACATATTTTTTCTAAGACCTATTTCCCTTAAATGCAATTTCAGATATTGTTTCTTTATAGAATATTTATTATCTTACTATTGACCAATTTATGTAATCTTTAGCAGTATCAGAGTATAGTGTTTCGTCTATAAATCCACAAATTTGTTGACAAAAGCTCAGGTGTTTAATTTACTTGTGCAGATACTTCAAGTAATTTTGCTTTGTAAGAGTTTTACAAATTACTTGATTCAGAGGGGCAAAGAGTCTTCAAATGATCTGTGATAATGTTGTCTTAGATGTCCAATATATGGACATTTTTCCTGTCTAGGGGTGACTTGAGTGAAGCTGGTTATAATATTATTCCACTTAAAATGTTCTATGAAATTTCAATTGTATAACAATCAGTCAGTCAGATGTTAATGGATAACCATCCTGCTTCTTCACATCATGTGTGTATGTGTGTTTTAGTGTTGGAAAGCCAGCAGGCTCTGAAAGGAGTGAACCACAGCAATATCCAGAAAGCAGACTGAGGACTTGGATTATGGCCTTCTCTCCTGGTTTGAGACAAATTAGGAGGAATGTCCAAAGATGAATGTCCTCTGATAGAAGGCAGGTTTCAACCATCCCTCCCCCACCAGGTTTGGGAAAAAAAAAATTTTCCTCCAAGGAAAGTGAAAGGAAAAAACTATTTATTTAACAGACACAATGCACAATGGGAAAAGAATAATAATGCTAAATAATAAAACCTCTCACTGGGGAGAGAAACCTGATAAGATTTTAGAGGCCTTTCTTTGGATGTAGTCTCTCTCTCTCCTCTTCGGAGCTGGGTCGGCATAGGCCCTGCTCCAGGCCAGTGGTGTAGGGTCTCCCAGTATGTTCTGGTATTGTTGAACAGTCCAGAAGAGAAGAAGCCAAAGTCCCAGGGAGAAAAAAATATTTAATGCTCCATCTCTCTCCAGATAAACAGAGCCGAAAGCTGGCTGAAAAGCAGGAAAAGGGTGCTTCCTCCGTGCTTGCTGCCGCAGAAGCACACAGAGAAGATAGAGTGACCTTGGAGCACAAACAGCTTTGAAAAGTTTGTCTGACTTTTTTTCTTTCTCTTGCACCCAGTTTTAAAGACACAGAAAGGCACAGGAATCATGTTGGGGCATAGAGCGATGATAGGGGATACGACATCATAAAGTCACCCCAAAACACCTTCCTTTTCTTTTTTTTCTCTCAGCTGTCGAGCTTCATATACATCAAATACAGACATTGAAAGCAGGAAACTGTCACATTACTTGTTACCCTATGAATCCACATGTCCTACCATAGTTGAGTAAGTGATAGTGCCAGGTAGTAGAGTAGAGGTTGCTACAGGGATGGCTTTTGTGAGAAGCTGCCAGAAGCTTCTCCCCTGTCCAGCAGAAGACTGGGAGACTGTAATTCTGACATTTTCTGGCTCCGGAATTTTCAGAGTTAATTAGGAATTTTAATATAGTTTTCATGTGCTTATAAAAAGGAGATAGTTATGTTCTAATAATATTCAATTACATGTTTGGGAATGGGAGCAAATTACTTGTAGTAACCAAATATGTATTCCAGCAGAAGGATCCATGCTGGAGCAATTAGTGAAAAATTGCAGCCTGTGGGAAGGGCTCACATTGGAGAAGTTCACAGAGGAACTCCACACTGGGGCAGGGGAAGTGTGTTAGGAGTCCTTATCCCAAGGAGGAAGGAGTGTGTCAGAGACTGAAGATAGTTCATGCCTCAAACATTGATATAAAGTTTTTCTCTTGATAAAGAAGCTACAACCGAAGAAGTTTCCCTGAAGGTGGGACTTTGAACTGAAAGTCAAACTGTTGACTAGATAAAGCATTGTTCAGTCATCTCAGGCTGAGGGAAAGGTTTGCATCCACAAAAGGCCAAAGCCACCAGCTGCAGCTATCCCCGGCTGAGTTTGGGGTGGGGGAGAGCACAGCTCACAGATGCCAGGTTTACACAGACTCCCCGCAACCGAGGGGGGAGGAGGAGGTTTTTGGGTGCATGGTGCAACCTCTGGTGAGAGGCAATAAACACCCATCCTCTGATTACACAAAGTGGCCCAGCTGTGGAACCCCCAGCCCCACAGGCCACATCCACGGGACTTTCACGTGAGAGGCTTGGCCCCACAGGACTGCACATGGTGCAACAGACCCAGAGTCTGCTGTGAGAAACTGACCCCCACCCCAGGGGGACATGCCTGGACATTGCTACCTGGCTCAAGGGCATATAAACCCATCAGATTCTGTGCTTTTGGGGGGAGACCTTCACCACCAAGAAGAGCAGCTGGAGAGGATCAACAAACATCCCTGGGATCCACGGAGTGGTGATATTTTCCTTATTCTGTCCCTGTCATTCTTTCTGTCCCCCCCACCTATTTTCTACTTCTTTCTTTCTCTCTCTTTCTCTCTCTCATATTTACCATCAAATAAAACCCTTACTATTGTCACTGGCATGTGGTCTCGTTTGCACCTTAATTCAGGCAGAGGCATTTCTAAGAACCTGAAAACTGGATCATAACAGACTGGCAGAGACAAATGCAATGAACTGACTGCAACCCCTTGTGCTGCTTGGTGGGAGGAAGTTGAGAAAATCAGGGGTGAAACTGAGCCCCAGAAGTAAGCAGAGGTTGGGGGAAGGTGTTCTTTAAGGTTTGTGTTTATTTCTCATTACCCTACTCTGATTTGATTGGCAATAAAACTAATTTTCCTAAGTCATAAACCAGAGGTTGTAGTGAATTGGGCACTGTGAGAAGAGTGTTGTTCAGTCTGTTCAGAAATGTCACTTACGGAATTTAAGAAACTTTTGTCCATGACAGTTGAGCAGCGCTTGGGTTCTGTGGCTGTGAATTTGCTGTGTGGTGCTAGGAAAATTCCATAAACAAAGTGCCTGCAGCAAGTCAATGATGTCTTGCATATCTCTGTTGATGGAACTTGGGTTCTGGAAAGCATGAATAATTGAACTATTTTAGCATTCGTGCTAGGAACATGAGAAGCCTCTTAAAGTTGTTGAGAACTTTTAAAAAATTAGGTGGCTCAAATGCATAGTCACATTCAATGATTTTAGCATAAATTTGTCTATGCCCACCTCTGATACATTAAATAGCTTTAATAATGATCTCAAGTAATTTTTGTCTCAGATGGGAATTGTGGTGATAAATGATGCGATAGGAAAACCACAGAAAAGCCCACGACAAAATTAATATAATTTGGATAATGTGCAGTTAATAATGCATTGATCCACACAGTGAATGAGAAAATAACCCCCAACACTAATAAGAAAACCCAAAACTCCAGCACTGAATAGCTCCACAGTCAGTGAATACCATCCATGTCAGGAACTGAATTAATTGAGGGCAGTATGTTGGTGACAGTGTTCAGTTCATGATGTGAAACTTACACCATAAAACATAAAGCACTTTAAGGTAGACTATAATTCTGGCATTTTCTGGCTCTCGAATTTTCAGAGTTAATTAGGAATTTTAATATAGTTTTCATATGCTTATAAACAGGAGATAGTTATGTTCTAATTATATTCAATTACGTGTTTGGAAATGGGAGCAAATTACTTTTACTAACCAAACATGTATTCCAGTTCTCAAAAGAGATAATACAATATGTTCTTAACTCAGTGGATCACATCTAATGTTCTGGCAAAATTTTCCGAATAGGTTTATAGTTAAGAAAATAAGATGAGGCATCAAGACATTCTGAGTCATTACTAATGCTTTATGACTCAGTATTCGTTGCTTGTAAACAATGAAACATCCTTTCGAAAGATACAACAAAGCAGCTCCTTTGGATTTTTTGTTTTAAACAATAGCTCACTTAGCAAGCACATTTTCATCTACAATGATATTAATAAGTAGAATTTTGTATAACTAGATGACAAGCCCTTGGGTCTGAAAGTATTTACTTTGTGTAAAAATATATTAATATATGGAGAATTCAGCTGAAGAATGTAATTACATTCACTTACTGCTTGCTTTTCATTCTAAGATATGTTTGTTTTCTAGATTTTTTTTTCTAAAGTCTTAATCAGGGAATTGAATTTCTTTAATCAGTTTGTTCTCAATACATTGTATTTTAATTTAAAATTATTTAATTTGCTGGTTTTCTGCAGTGCTATACTGTGACGAAAACAAAATTTAGAAAATACTCTTTGCAGACTAACACGATATTTCATCCATTGTCCTGCTCCTGTGTCAAAAACAGACTAGTCTTTAAATTGCAATTTAAGTGGAAAATCTATTGCTCTTTTATAATTTAAAGACTG
The DNA here is from genome assembly GCF_017639235.1 of Corvus kubaryi. NCBI lineage: Eukaryota > Metazoa > Chordata > Aves > Passeriformes > Corvidae > Corvus > Corvus kubaryi. The sequence goes on along the minus strand of NW_024580666.1, from coordinate 10,650,089 downwards.
ATTTTATTTATGTGAAGGGATATCACATCAGGGTGTCACTCTGATTCTTGAATGTGTTGCATCATCCAAGAGGGAAAAAGGGACAAAATGGGGATCCGCTAATTGAGAAGTCCTTCAAAATCCTCTGAATGAGGGTGGTGAAGAGATAAAAGTCAGAGAGTCCAGTCATGGTCCTCTGCTGGAGCTGGTGGTGCACTCGAACACTGAAAATAAATTTTAATAGTAATTTAACCATGTCCAAGAAAGCTTGATGCTGGCCCAAGTTTGACATACTGCCTGTCAACTCCTGTCCCAGGAAACATTATCTATGCCAGTGGATTGGCATATAGCATGTCATGACTACTATAACCTCTGTGATAGTGTGGGCATTTTGGTGGTGTGGTTTTTTTCCAAGCAGTTTTGAGATACAGGCATAGCCCACAGAAGTGTCTCCATTTCTGCCCTTTCAAATGCAAGTAAAACTTCTCAAATGGTTTTCTGATATGGTTAAATGTACTTTTTTTTTTTTTTCTTGTAACAGCTAAGAATTCTTTTAATGTGGAATTATTTTAAATTTGCTACATACACTTTGGATAATATAGCTGTTATTTTTTCTGAATTTCCTATGCTATGTGAGACGCTAATGGTTGTTCCCATATACTAATTAATTTTTCTTTAGATGGCAGGGCACTTTTCAAAAATTATGAGGAATGTTGTAGATATTTTATATACAAATTAAATATTTGTATTAAGTTTTGGCTTAAAGATTTCTTATTCCTTCTCTTAGTATTTGTAAAGAAATGCTGCTGTCTGTCAATGCATAAAAATTGATGAATTACATTTTTTACTTTTCTAATTTACAGCAGTTCAAGTATAAAGGCAAAATTTCAATGTCTCTTTTTTCCTTCTCTTGAATCTACTTGGAGATTAATCTCGTACCTAAGTAATGCTAAGTTATCAATCAGTCATGCTGCTAAATGTCAAAGGCAAAGGAACACACTGTGCAGTGACTGAACTCTGGTTCTAAAGAAAAAAATTCCATTTCTATAATGAAAAAATGTTTTAATTTTTTAATGATATTTACTTGAAAAATGGTAGACAGTTAAATTCCATGTTGTGTTGTTGAAAAAGCTTATTTAAAAAAAAATGAACAGTTTTCAGTTGTACTCATAGTCTGACAAAGAGGAAAACAGTCTACTACCTAATGAGAGATGGGCATTAAAATAGGAGACTGCTAAGAGTGATGATTCAAAGAGGCTGTCAGTGAGATAACAGATGAAGAGACAGAAGGGTGTAAGGCCAGAGGATAAAATATTTCAAGGTTTCTTTAGCTGTAACACAATCAAAGATGTTGGAAACTTTCATGCCTCCCTTCCTCTCCCTCTCCTCATGCTAGCATGTGTCTGATTAATGCAGCTAATACCGTGTTTAATGTTTAAAATAAATGTTCTCAGGCACTTGTACTTCCTGCTGTCCAGGAGCTAGCAGAAACATTAACTGAATTACACATAGAACTAGGAAGGAAGACTCTGAAAACATAGTGCTTTCTTGGTACCACTGAGAAAATGCTGCTGCGCACATTTCTTTTCTTTCCTCCTATCTACTGTGTTTTGTTACTGCTAAAACCTCTCTGCAAGAGCACTCAAAATAACAGGAAATACTTTCAAGTGTGGAAAGCTTAGGTAATTTTATGATCCCTCTGTACCATATACTTCAGAGAGTACATCTTCACACTGATATTTGTTAATTCCAAACTTTTTGAGTGTGTTCAGGATGTTGGGAACAGCCATTATGGAGTCCTTTTGAGTCATCAAATTAACTGCTCTAAGTGATAGAAGCACAGCCCCACCCTCCTCTCTACCTGCCACTCTCTTTGACGCTCTCCAAGTTAACAAGCACACACAGACAGACAGATCCCTCCAGTACCACCATGGACACTCTGTCTGCCTGGCACACCTGCCCAGATAGTGGCTCCTTACCTGCTTCACAGTCCCTGACTCACCAGCTGGTGCAGTTCAATGCTCGCTGGCAAATTTATCTCTCATGAGCTCCACATTCTCAAGTCCCCTGCAGCACATGGACCTCCTGTTAACCCATTACCCTGGCCTAAAACAAAGGGTCCTTTACTTGCTGTGGAGTCCAGTTTAAAATTTGAGTGGAAGTTCTCCAGACACAATCACACAGAAGTGCACACTCACCTGGTTTGAGTAAGAGACAAACACTTCTCAGCCCCCAGCGGCTGGCAGCCAGCACATAGGCTGTGCCCCATGGTCCTGCTCCAGCTGCCCGTGCAGAAACCCTCACTCACACCAGTCCTCCCAGAAGCAGGATTTGGGAACACACACTCCATTCCAGCCCCTGCAGCTGGAAGTTAAAGATCCCAGTTCATTTCAGTAGCTGTTGCTAAGACCCCACTTGCTGCAGTAGCTGACGCCACGGGGCAGGGGTGCCTGTACCCCAGTCTGGCTCCAGTACCTGACACTCAGTCTGATCAGGGTCCACCAGCTGTGCATGCAGGGCACACATACACATGGGATAGAGACTGAGATCATGCAGTGAGAGAACTGAGAAAAGAATTGATGAGATTATTGGATAGACTGGTGATCAGGCGCAGACAAGTGTACTGACTTGTCTCATTCTACATGAAGCTGGCCCCTTTTATACCCTTTTCTGTCTACTCCCCCTCCCAGATTACCTTCACTTGCACATTGATTCATCAGTTGGCATAGTCCCTCTGCCCTCCCCACCTGCAGTATCCTCTTTGTCTCCTTACCATTTGCAAAGACTCAGATGGCCTGCAGTTTCTTGGTAGCCCATCAATTAGTGTGAATTAACAGGTACATTTCTGCTTATTGTCTCCATTAAGGGTAATTTTTCAGGTTTTATATCTGTTTGTCTCTCTCCCTTATCATCCCAATTTTGCAAGGTCATTACTCAGACAATCATACGGAAGAAAAACAAAACCTCACCTCCACACCAATTAGGGTGATTGGCTGGGTTTATTCTTATCATGACTTTCCTTATCAATTGTCGCTCAGGTTTGCCTCTGTAAATTCTTGTTTATGGCTCCTTTGTCCAGATACCCTTAAAAGAGCAGATATTATTCTCCCACATACCCGTGCAGATTGTTTATTTATTAGTAAAACGATCTTACATATTGTAGTGGTTTGGTCCAAAATACTCATTACTGTTTATCTGCTGTGAG